>NC_039359.1:53288573-53455826 GCF_003573695.1 Papaver somniferum
GGGGGTGTTGTTCGGCTGCTTCTCAAAGGGAGAAGAAGAATTAGAGAAGAAAGAATGTTGACTGATTTTTTGGTTTTGAATAGTTTTAGTTTAGGTTTTCATTTAGTCAAAAGGTATTTAAGTAATCTAATAAGTTTTAGTTTAAATTTTTAATTAAATTGAAGGGGAATTAAGTAATCTAATCCAATTAAAGAGTAACCTAGTAATTTTGGTATGGTTTAGACACCCCTTATAAGGATACCCTATATGGTATCATTATTTAGTATGCCTCAAAAAAAAACTCAGTATGCCTCAAAATAGGTATCATTGTTATACTAGTAGCCCAGTAAAAATTTCGGTATATTTCCATTGTTAGATTAGCTCCTAAGGAAATTTGGTGTTAGCCCTTACCAATTAGCCCATACCATTAAATTAATGGCCATATAAGTGAATTATGTTATTCTATCATTGATTATTAGAATATCGGGATCCAACTCAAACCAATTCTCAATGGTGGAGAGGTTCTAAGGATTATAAATTTCAGGATCTTAGATTATCCAGACAATGTGGGAATAATAATCTCAACGTGTCGCCTCACGTGTAGATATCAGTATACATTTGTACATACCTTCACTTTCTTCATATCTGCAGCAAAGGTGCAAAGGGAGAAGAAGAATTAGAGAAGAAAGAATGTTGACTGATTTTTTGGTTTTGAATAGTTTTAGTTTAGGTTTTCATTTAGTCAAAAGGTATTTAAGTAATCTAATAAGTTTTAGTTTAAATTTTTAATTAAATTAAAGGACAATTAAGTAATCTAATCCAATTAAAGGGTAACCTATTAATTTTGGTATGGTTTAGACACCCCTTATAAGAATACCCTATATGGTATCATTATTTAGTATGCCTCAAAAAAACTCACTATGCCTCAAAACAGGTATCATTGTTATACTAGTAGCCCAGTAAAAATTTCGGTAGATTTCCATTGTTAGCTTAGCTCACTAAGGAAATTTGGTGTTAGCCCTTACCAATTAGCCCATACCATTAAATTAATATCCATATAAGTGAATTATGTTATTTTATCATTGATTATTAGAATATTGGGATCCAACTCAAACCAATTCGCAATGGGTGAAGAGGTTCTAAGGATTATAAATCTCGAGATCTTAGATTATCCAGATAATGTGGGAATAATAATCTCAACGCGTCGCCTCACGTGTAGATATCAGAATACATTTGTACATACCTTCACTTTCTTCATATTTGCAGCAAGGTGCAAAGGGAGAAGAAGAATTAGAGAAGAAAGAATGTTGACTGATTTTTTGGTTTTGAATAGTTTTAGTTTAGGTTTTCATTTAGTCAAAAGGTATTTAAGTAATCTAATAAGTTTTAATTTAAATTTTTAATTAAATTAAAGGGCAATTAAGTAATCTAATTCAATTAAAGGGTAACCTAGTAATTTTGGTATGGTTTAGACACCCCTTATAAGGATACCTATATGGTATCATCATTTAGTATGCCTAAAAAAAACTCAGTATGCCTCAAAACAGGTTTCATTGTTATACTAGTAGGCCAGTAAAAATTTCGGTAGATTTCCATTGTTAGTTTAGCCCAGTAAGGAAATTTGGTGTTAGCCCTTACCATTAAATTAATGGCCATATAAGTGAATTATGTTATTTTATTATTGATTATTAGAATATCGGGATCCAACTCAAACCAATTCGCAATGGGTGGAGAGGTTCTAAGGATTATAAATCTCAGAATCTTAGATTATCCAGACAATGTGGGAATAATAATCTCAACGCGCCCCCTCACGTGTAACCTCATTGGGTCCAATACGTGGATAATCAATCGGATGATGTGGAGTAAAGGCACAGCCAAATGACTCGTCACAAATAGACTTGTCGAAAAATTAATGGTGGTACCATAAGTTTACTAAATCCTTGCGTAACAAGAGAAGTTTCCTTGATTGGATTTGGTATGTCGATTTAACCTTTTTTTTGAGAAAAAATTTGAAGAAGATATTCCCAACCAATAGATGAGCATCTTAATGTGGTTTTTTTACTTCGTAAAAATTATTGTGACCTTTGGCCGCCATGTCTGGACTGTAAAAAATAGGCCTACCCTAGGTAAAATCCAGAGTCCATCCCTACAATGGAATTGCTAACGCATTAAAAATGGTCAACGGTGGTAACAACTGCTCACCGTACAAAGGCTTGGTCTTGGAGAAGGAAAGTGGACAGGACTAAATCCATCCGAGCAGGGGCAGAGGCACAGGTTGACTAAACCTGCCAAAGAAGAGTCGTTGCTTCAAATAAGTATGTAAGACTATTGGAACCCATAGCATACAACAGCCTTCCAATTTTTGAAACCATCACATAAATAAATTAAACACTACACTGAACTGGTGTAACTACTAATCAAATATAGTATACAAGAGAAATGGGGAGAGCCCAAACAAATAAAAGACCGCCAGATACCTAAACACAAATGGTCTCAAGATGCGTTCAAATAATTCATTCTTCTCTTTATGTAACTGATCTATTAACACTTCTTTCTTCAAAATGTGCAACATCACCATTTGCTTCCAATACTTCAACTTCTGGCAGATCAGATACCCAACTATGAAAGCTGACAGGATTATAAGGCACCAGTAGGATGACTTTGATAAAATACTCGAATTTTTGTAAAAAGGAGGAGACATGCTTATGAATACAGATATGTAACTCCCGATCCATACGGTGATTGAAAAGAACAACATCCACGCAAGAACTTTAACCTGTTGATGTATAGAATGTTCGTACACAGGCCCACTTATGACTATCATGATTATGCTTACAGAAATTAAGAATGCAATTGCATTACATATTATGTAGACAAAGTAAATTCTGGGGTGTGCATAAGCCAGTATTGGTGTCCCAGCATAACGTATGAGATACGGGGTAAAATTTGCAGTACGGTCATGCTCGGAAAGGATTGGTTTCCACTTTTCATGTTCCAAAACAATACCAGGTGATTTGCTCTCCACACAAGAATTACCAGAAGCATAAGAACCATTTTTCAGTGTATCTAACAGATGCCTAACAAAAGTGGCGGTTTTCATAATCATTGTGGAATTCTGGCTCTGGGTGGTGTATTTTTGTGCATTAACCGTAGTACGTGTATCATTTGGCTTCGGGTTAATAAGGCTACTTAGATATTTACCAAACTTAGACATGGGGGAGCCATCCACAGACCCCAGATAATAAGTAAAAGTAAAAGGATTTTCACGAGAATTAATATAAGAGTCGTCTTGAAATACACCACCTGGCGGATTTATAGCTGCTTGAAAAGCGATTCCTGCAATTAATGTCGCAACCACCATTAACGCACTCACTCTCTCTTTCAACCATTCTTTATGTATTTTCTCTGGCTTCTTAAAACGAGAGGAATCAATATGAAAATTATCTCTTTGTTTTGGTGTTAACATATGGAGTGCTTTGATGTTTTTGTTGTTCAAGGCATTCATGTCCATTCGGGAGTTCTTGCTCTCGACTAAAAACTTTATACACTGCAAATTCAACAAAGATTGGAAGTAATTTTAAAATCCTAAAACAATGAATTTGAACATTTCCCTGTGATGGTCATGAATATTGATATAAATAGTTCTAGAAAAAAAAATCATGTAAATATCAGTATACATTTGTACATACCTTCACTTTCTTCGTATCTGCAGCAAGGTGCAAAATCGTGTTCCCATCATCATCTCAGGAGTTGATAGATATAACATCCATGTTCATAGACTGTGCATCCCCATGTGGCAAGTCCTTTACCAATAACAATTTTAGGGACTTCAAACTGTCATGTTCGACGCAGAGGTGCAGTATCGTCTCATTTTGAGCATAACGAATGTGAATTGCTTCAGGCTTCATCTTGATTAACGCCTCTATGATCTTATATCGGTCTTCCATTGCTGCTAAATATATAGGTGTTCGTCCATCTTCATCTTTATCCATACAAACTCCCGTATCGACATCTAACAACTTTTTCACCATACATACGCTTGGTCTTTCAGAAGCCAAGTGAAGAGGAGTGTAATCATGCGTGTCTTTCTCCTTCGCGAGTTTCCTGTCAAGACGACAAAGTTCTTCTGCAAACTTGACATGGCCGCACATAGCTGCTATATGTAAAGGAGTTCTAAGATGAGCTGTAAATTTTGGGTTAAGAGGAAGGTTTGGGTTTTTCTCTCGCCACTTTGTAAGCTCGCTAACATCACCTCTCAATGAAATTCCATAAAGTTCATCCGTAAGGGCTGTAACCATTTTCGCCGAACTCTGAAATCACTAGCTGATCCTTATAAAAAATTGATGAGATGTTTTTACATCCATGGACAGTACCCTTAGCTGCTATTTATAAAGGGATTAGGTCGTTCTAAGGATCTAGTTGATCACACCAACATGATAAACAAGATATTTTTGCGAGTCAATATCTGTCTCCTCCCTCCTTCTTCCCCCCTTCCTGTATGGTTCTAAATTCTGACTTTTCTCTCGTTGACTGAGTCGTCGTGATTCTCTTATTCTACTACCAATAATACAAAATAGTTTAGTTTACCTATGATGTTATCCCAATATTTCATTTTTCTATTTTCTTCTTTTTTTGATGGGAAGAAAAATTTGATTAAAACTGAAGATTTTACACTAAAATATAAAAATGAAAACCCAGAACATAAATACTTGTTACAAAACAAGTTGTAAATAAGCTCCCAAATGCTAATTACAC
Source organism: Papaver somniferum (assembly GCF_003573695.1). NCBI lineage: Eukaryota > Viridiplantae > Streptophyta > Magnoliopsida > Ranunculales > Papaveraceae > Papaver > Papaver somniferum. The sequence goes on from NC_039359.1 coordinate 53,293,308, forward strand.
TAGTTGCAAAAAGCTATAGTCCCCGAATAACCCCTATCAAGAATTGATAACTCTCAAATATGCTAAAAGCTCAATTGAAAAATCCTATCCCAGGAAAATTAAGTATATCGAAAACGAACCAAAACCCTAGCCCAAAAAAGTATAATCAGTGACACCTTCGAAATGCAATATGATCAAGAACAATATGATCAAGAGGGTCGTCTCTGACATTTGGACAACCTTGTGCAAAAGAACTCGGACGCCTTTTGACTTATAAACCACATACTTATAAACCACATTGCAGTGTAAGATATTTGAAATGAAATAGTTTTTAGTTTTTATTGGAAATGAAAACAAACAGTAACTCATTTGCCAACTACTCAAGGAACAACGAACTTATTCATGGTTCTGGATGGAGACTCTACCAATGCATCACTTTTTTCTTTACGTTTAAGTCTTGCATATCCACTTTCAGCTGGTATTGCCCTCTTAGGAGGCATACTTTAAGTAATTGATGACAATATAAGTATGTAACTACCAAGGGAATGAAAAGGCGAGGAAATATATGTACCTTAATCAATTTGTAGATTGATACTTTGATAGATTCCTAAAATTAATCCAAAATCCACCAACGTCACCTGGAAATAGACGATGCAATCATAGGAAGTATTGAAGTTCAAATATGAAACATGAATTGTGAATCTGTCATTGTGAATCTGCGATTGCGATTCTATGCAACATATTAATAGTTAATATACTAGGTACAATTTTATTAAAACATACTGAATGGAATTATGTAAATCCAAGTTCTAGTGAGGGAGAAAGAGTTATGCTAAGAACTTATCACTTGTGATTATGAAAACAGTAATGCAAATCAAACAACCCTTAATAATAATACCGTGTGGATTGTGATATATTTTTCCTCTCTCACTATCGCTGCTTGCTGGTTCAAATGTTTAATTACACTTTCAAATGCTCTTCAGGATTAAGAAATCGCTTAAAATTATCGGAAAATGGGTCATTTGTCCAAATATTTTTAAATCACGGTTCAAATGGACGAGTAAAAAATAGTTTGGGTGAAATGGCCAAAAAAAAAATAACAAATATGAAACTGGATTCATCCTAGTTTAAATTTAAAAAATAGCAAGGATGAAACTGGATACATCCTATATAAATTAAAAATAAGAAAAAATATTTGAAAATGGGCACGATGAAACTGGTTACACCCTGCCTATTTTTACATTTTTGTCCATTTAAACAGTATCAAAATCTAACTGTCCATTTCACCCAGGAATTGTTGATTTTGGTCTTTTTAATCAATTTTGTGTAAAATTATCATGGAATTCGTCAAAAGTCAAGTCAAGATATTTAATATGGGTCAAGAATCAAGTCAAGAAATTAGCGGCACTGCTGACTAGAATGGTCTTCTATCCAAAAGTTAAGCTTCTTAGTGAGAACCTCAGTACTTTTGTCAGAGACGACAATGGAAAAAATACATAATTGTGTCCTTGTCTTCTGGGTCAATGCCACTTCTCTTGTCCTGAAGGCAAGCGTTCGCTGCTCAAATCCTCGGAAATTTCCGGGAGGAGTCACGTGAAGGATACGAACCAGATGTATTTCGTAAAATGCAACATTGCTAATAGGGGGACAGGTTTGCTTGGGATGTACCACAATACAAATAAGACAAAACAGCATTTTCTTTAGGTTGGTACATCCCCAAGCAAATTGGTACTCCCAATAGCAGCCTTGATAAAATGGAGCAATTTTGTTTCCAGCTGATACGAATAAAATCCACTTCAGAAAGCAACTCTGATGTAGGTATTTTAATTTTCTCCCACTTTAAACTAAGCCAGAAAATTCTACATCTGATCTAACCAAGGCTCGCCATAATTTTGTCCTTCTCAAGGATGAATAAATCGGCTAAGTCTTATGGGCTAGATTGGAGGTGTTAGATTAGCACTAAAGTGTTGCAATTCAAAAAGTGTGGCAAAAAAATTAACATTAGTTCTCTCTCCTACCAGTTGGTAGCATGTGAACTAGGCGCTACATATTTTCGCTGAATGATTCAACGCCAAAAAAAACATCTTTTCGCTGAATGGTTCAGTGCTGGGATATATCTTTTAATCTGACAGCTGAGATATAAAGCGTTGAACCATTCATTGTTGAGCACTGAATGGTTCATCGCTGGGCTGACGTGGACTGCTAATCTAGCTGCTAGATTAGCACTCTCATAAGACTTAGGAGGTAGTCTTGACTACTAATCTGCTACATTAGCACAGCATAAGACTTAGCCTTAGAATGATCATAACTCTCCGGTCAAGAGACATTAAAGTGTTTCCCAATCATAAATATGTTGTGAGTTTTCTCTTACTTCCATTTTCACATTTCATACTATATGGCCACTTCTCTTGTCCTAGAGGCATTCTGAATCTCAAGAAGTTCGCTCAAATTTCTTGGAAATTTCCGGGGGAGTCGTGTGGTGGGTACAAACAAGACACATTTCATAAGACCTGTAAAATCTCTATGGCTAAGGTTTGTGTGAAATAAAAAGTGAAACGCGTAGAAGACTTTATTGGTCCTTTGTAATCCAAATCCTGGTCCGTCTCGAGATTGCATTGAATCGTCTCAACTTGTAGGTCAGCATCTTTCTTTGGCTTTAGAAGTATCAGAGTTGAAACCTGTTGTTAGTAAGTAGTAATACACTGAGTGAATTAGATATCCGCAAATTATTGAAAATATTTAAAAAAAAATGGATGGGTGGAAAGAAACATAACTAAATTCAGACGACATTTTCTTGATCAATTAGCCTTTTTAAGCAACTACTCCATCCGTCCCTATTATAAAGGAGGAGAAGGAGAAATCCCGTAGAATAAGAAAAATTTTGGTTTCATAAATTTTCCTTAAACTACCTGATTTATACGTATTAAAAATTCTGATAATTAATAAATATCTTGATTCAATGAATTTGTTTTCCGGTAAACAACATAACATAAGTATAACAGAATAACGTGAGAGAAATTGGCTAAACAATAAATGTAGGAATAAAACGTATGGATGGGAACGTTTTTATATTAATAATTATTTAGAAAATTATTATTAGTAATAAATATCTTTACTAATATTAATAAACTTAAATAAGGATATACACGCAACAAAACACATTGAAAACAGTTTTCTCCCTTCATACAGGGACTACAGTTTTATCTCAGGACATAGAAATAATCACATAACTCTAGTCAAGAGTCAAGACAAGATATTTCTCGTTTGTCTTTATCCCGGAGTAAGTAGCAGCACCGCTGAGTGGAACGGTCTTCTGTACAAAAGTCAAGCTTTTTAGTGAGCAGTTCAATGTTTTTGTAAGAGCGACAATGAAAAAAAATCATAATTTTGCCTTAATCTTCTGGGTCAATCCCACTTCTCTCCTTTCTTTCAATAAAAAAAAAAGAAAAAGGAAAAAAAGAAAAAGAAAGAAAGAAAGACTTCCTTTTTTTCTTGCTCATATCTAGTTTTTTTTAGATGGATCTGAGTAAGAGTTTTTAGTTTTTTTATGAATAAAAAAATTGTCTAACTTTTAGTTTTAGGTTTTGTTTTTGGTGTTTATGTACACATTTGTTCGCTGTTTAGGCGATATTTTTTTCATCTTTAGGACGATTTTTTCTTCATTCTAATAACAATTCTCTCAAATCTTCCTGGTGTTTCTTGGCTTTCTACTCTCAATTCATCAAGAAAATCAATGATTCTGCTCGGATTCGCTTTGGATTCATCTTTAACAAGATGGATTTAGGGCATCCGGATTCCTTTGGTCTAGAAGATTTTGAGAAAAATACTTTGTTTTATTTGGAGCATCTCTTATTGAAGAAGATAATTATTTTAAATGGTCTGAGTTGATTCCGGTTCACACCCTCATTCGTCAATACTACTGGTACAAAAATTGGATATCTTTGCGGTTCATGGCTCTTTATTTTCGCGATGTATTTGCAATTGGTGTCGTCATTTGTATTTGGGTTTTTATTTTCTTGTATTCTGGTGTTTTTAATAATGTTATTAGTAATCATGTAATCACTATTTTAGTTTGAATGAATTGAAATGTGATTTCCATAAAAAAAAATGTTGCTCAAATTCTCGGAAGTGTCAGGGACAGTTAGGTGAAGGAAAATAGCAAGATGCATTTGTAAAATGGAACAAAATAGAAGATTAGAATGATATTGGTAGTTAGAAGAGGCACATTTGCTTCCAAAGCAAAAATCGATCCCATAAATAAGAAATAAAAAAGAAATCGTTTCATGAAAATTTAAGTTTTTGCTTGGAATAATTTGCGTTACCTCCTCCGTAAAGATTGGTAGTTTGCGTTACCTCTCTTATAGGAATAAAATTAATAAAATCTCCTCTCGTCAATGATTTCGTGTATTTCAAGTTAGCTGACTCAGTACTAACTTATACGTGGTCTTTATTTTTTTTGGGATAATTTTTGTTACCTCCCCTGTAAAGATTGGTAATTTGCATTACCTTCCAACAACTGTCATAAATGATGATAAATCATTTACATCGGCTGTAGTTGGTCAGTGATTAATCATCCCTCTCCCTATCTCAAGAAAATTCAAGTCGCGAAATAAGTTTACCGACCACTGTGCCGAAGGTCTGTGACTCTGTGGAAACATTTACTGCTAGACCATAATAAGTTATCCACTGCGATACAGGAATACAGACGGCAGCAAACTTCTGACTTCCTAGAGATGAAGTGAAACAGTCAAAACAGCAAACTTCACTTACACAGTAGAGCAATATAAAGTAGTGGTATACAAGGCTCTTGTTGTATTACTATGTTTCTGCAAGATACTGTCTTTTTATGGCGCTAATTGAACCTCAAAATGATCATGAAAAAGGGGTAAACAATGAAAAATGAATAACACAACTGATGCGTTTCTCAGAAAAGTGATAGAATAACGCAATTAAACAGAATGGACACCAAAATGATTATGCCCCTGCATCAACCACATAACGGAGCCTGACAGATAATGAAACGCACAATTTTATCATCCTAGCTAGTGCGCAAATCAAAAAGTTACCTGAACAACGTAGCCAAGTCAAACTGATAAAATAGTGGCAACAAGCTAACATTTGCGCAATATTGAGCTAATGTACAATACAACCTACACGTAAATTTAGTCAATAGAACTCAGAACGTTAAAGATAAGCACGCAAATGCAACATAATTATACCCATATTTACACTAGTTAGGACTTGTTAATTGGCTAATAATATCATTTTAGTGCTTTTGTGGAAAGTACGAGCGAATCCGATCATCGGAAGAATAAATGGTGAAATGAAAGCTAACCGGCAAGGGCGACTAAAATCACCAGCAATGCAGTTCACCGTTGCAAGGAATGAGAAGGCCATCCATATCCCTTTGGTAGCACCACTCACGGCCAGTGAATACAGGAAGTATTCACTAAATTTCTCGTTAGTGGCATTTGCAAATGTCAAGCATGTGAAGCTTCATTTGGGGTTAAAGAATACAGTGGGACGTGGCTACTTATTCACCACATTCATGTGGTAGTTTCCAACCAAGGGAGTATTCTTTTCTTTGCCAAAACAGAAAGAAATTCTCCATTTCTTACAGCAAGGTGGTGGCTTGTATTAGATCTCCTACGAACAGCTGCCAATACCGATTTCTCAAAGGTGATTTGGTTTAGGAAATACAGATGGCATCGAACTGAAGTTGCAGGCAGTAATGAGTTGATTGACTGTACAGTGGCTGTTTTGAAGTCGATTGAAATGAGGGTTTGATTGCAGGAAATGGTGGAGTTTATAATCTCAAGCTGGCTGCATACTGCATTGGACCAGAAAAATTAAAGAGCATCATCAGAACAAGACATCATCATCACTCCAAGTATTTTAATTTTTAATTTCCATGGACCAGAAAAATAAAAAAGAAAAAGAATCCAATAAAGGATAGAATTTGATAAATACATGATGATATCATATGGGGATGTGAATACACAGTCTAATTCCATACATACATGAAAAAGTGTACGAACCAAAATTGTGATACTCACCATGTGCATATACTCATATACCGACCAAAACCAGCAGTAACTTCCAACCGCACTATACGGCCGGTACATAAAGCTAACCCAATAATACAAAACACATATTGACACATCTACCCTTGTGCCTCCCAGTACCCTTCCAAAAAGATCAGAATTTACAAGGTTATTATCGTCATTCCGACACTGTTTTGTTGTTCATACTTCATCATCTTCTTCTTTTTTCTTCTTCTCTCCCACTGAGAATAACCAGAGGAAAGAACAGCGCAAGATGACAAATGTACCCTGAACTAATAATTGAAATTGCAGGTAAAGCTAGAACAATTAATATGTAAATAATCAGAATGATTTTTTTTAATAACACTGTTATGAAGAAACTGCAGGTAGATCGACAAACACATTTGAGTATCATCTCCATTAAAACCCTGCTTCAAAATTTGAAAAAAAAAAAGATAAACAGAGTAAAAGTAGAAGAAGAAGAACCCATTGAGTGAAGTTAAGATGATGAAATCCTACTATTGATGATCATCAATCAACCTCTCTTGATGGTTTCTTTATAACGCAAGATAGAATCAAGTCTCTGTAACTTCAGCTGTTGCTTAAACCTATTAATAAAATCATCAGCTTTAGCATCAACTTCTTCATCATCACCGAAACTCTGCAAATCATTACACTTTTTTTTCCCTTCTTTCACAGTTGATGGTCTTTTAGGAGTTTGAACAATATCCTCTTCTTCAAAATGTGAAAAAGCAGATTTCACACTAGCTGATTTCTTCATCTTCTTTGGTAATTTCATTGGTATAACCCCATAAGCTGGTTTTGTATCAGATGTTGTTCTCTGCACATGAACATGGTTATGATAGATTTCGTCTAAATCTCTTTCTGGTACCACATCATTTGCTTCAGATGATTGATCATCTTCATGGGTTTGATGATCATCTGATGAGTTGTGTTCAGTAACATGGTGGGTTGTTTCTGTTGTTGATTCTGGTTTGATTGTTGTAGTAATGGAGTTAAATGGGTTGTGATCTTCAGATCTAAATCTGTAGAAATTCATAGATTTCAGTCTCTCTAATCTTGATGGTGATCTAACTAGCTGTGGATGAAGACGTTTTTCATCTTCTGCTTGTTTCTGTTGAGGTTTAGCAGGAGTTACAAAACCAGATGCAACTGCTACTACTCCAATCATTACATTCATCAGTAAGAACAAGACAGTGGGTGTACACCAACTATTCATTGTAGCCCATACTGATTCTTCAAGCATTTTTCTTGATCTTGATAATATTTATCAGCTCCTTTCTGAAGATGATGGATGAATGGAGTATGAGTTTTGATTTCTGTTTGAAGTTCTGTTTTGATTCTCAGATTCCTTGAAAAGAAGAAGAAGAAGAAGAAAAACAGGATTTTTCTCTGCTTTTTAATCTCAAGCAGTACATGTACATAGGAATATCATCACTTTTGCCCTATCAGGGGTGTCAGATGGTGACGTGAGCTTCTTATTAATCTCCTTCAGTAAGGTGCTCCCTTGGATCTCCGGTTTGAAACAATGTATATATCAGAAACAAAAATGATGAAGCAAGAAACGCAGTGTCGTTGATATATGATGGGCAAGATACGCACCTTATTGATCTCATGCAAGCAAGTCAGCGTGGAGATACACGAACAAGGAATAGTTAAAAGTAAAACCTAATACAATGAAGAACACACTAATACAGCAGATAAACAGAATCCATTTCGATGCATCTTTTACCCCAACATGGTACAGCACTTTAAAGTATTGACGAGTTCCAACAAGGTTCCTCTTTTGTATCTTAACTATGTTAGATACCAACTTCGAAAGAAAGAGGCAGATCCCACATATGCCCCAGAGCCGGTATACCCATATATTGAATATAGTGCAGGATCTCCAACAAAATAATCTGGCATCATAGCTACGAAAATAGTTAAATAGCCGAATGTGATACATCCGATTGAAATGGAAGTCAGCACAATAAGTAGTCGAACTTGAGCTCGAGATGTATCATTCATAAACCCACATATGACTAATAAAATTATAGTCCCAGACACCAGAAAAGCTACTGTATTAGTAACCATGTAAATTGTGTATTGCAGTGGGTATGTATAGGCCAATATTGGGTATCCAGCGTAGCGTATTGAATAAGGAAAAAAACTATTTCCTCTATCATTGTAATCTGAAACGATATTCCTGAAGTCGTCATCAGCCGTAATCAAACCTCCATACATGTTTTTAGTTTGATTTATGGAAATAAGCTCTAGAGATTCGATAAAATCATAAAGGTTATCCAGGGGAACAACAAGAGTATTGTTGGCAAAGTAACTATTGGTTCCTTCTCCGATACTACTATTCTGGTGCTTTTGTAGATAACGACCCCAATATCCAGATATAGACCAGCCAAACATATGACGTATATAATACACAAAAGTAATAGGGTCAGTACCAGAATCAACCTTAGTGTCTTCTTGCCAAACTCCCCCTGGTGGATTGATTGCAGCTTGAAAAGCAATTCCAGCTATTAATGTTGCTACTACCATCAAGGCGTTTACCCTCTCTTTCAGCCATTCACCATCATCATCATCTCTTGACGTTGCCTTTTTCTTTTGTTTCTTAGCTCGCCCAAGATGATGATAAAATCCAAATTCTAGATCGGTCTTTTCAGTTTCTGATAACAAATTCAGTGCTCTAACATTTTGATTGTTTACCGCATTTATGTCGATTCTTAATGTTTTACTCTGCAGTAAATAATTCAAAATCTGCAAGCACAAGTTCATAAAATAATAAATCTTAAAAATCTATCTTAAGTAAATTATCACCTTAAATTTCTTCATTTCTGCGGTGAGGTGTAAGATTGTGTTGCCATCATTGTCCCTGGAGTTGATATATATATAATTTCGGTTCGCTGGTTGTGCACTCACCAAGTACTCGACCAATAATTTAAGGGCCTTCACGTGTTATGTTTAACACAAAAGTGTAGAATGTTCTCCTCTCTATCATGCCTTAAATGAACTGCTTCGGGTCTTTTTTCAATCAGTACTTCCATGATCTTAGTATGATCTTTCATAGCTGCTACATGTAAGGGCGTTCTTCAATCTTGATCTTGATACACACAGGCATCTGAATCGGCCTCTACCAACAGTTTCACCATACGTAAGCTTGTTCTTGTTGAAGCTAAATGAAGAGGAGTAAATCCTTGTGAGTCTGCCTTCAGTGCGAGATCACCTCTGATGCTTACAATTTTTTCTGCAAATTTAATGTCACCACACATAACTGCATTATGTAACGGCGATCTACAAAAACTTGTTGATACTTCATCCAGATCACCTCTGATGCATTATGTAACGGCGATCTACAAAAGCTAAATGAATAGGGTCACTAGATAAAAAAGACCATCACCCCTTATCCATCCATTTTTAATAATGGCAAGTATACTTTTATCTAATTAGTTCTAATAATAATAATTAAATGTTAATGATTATGATTATGATTAATTCGTAATGTTAATTCATTGATTAAGTTAAGTTGCTAATGTTATATTAGTAGAGAAATCAAATCTTTTTAGAGGAGGAAGAAGAAAATTGAATGTTTACAAAAAAAATTTGTAAGGAAAACCAGGTTTTTGAGATTATTGTGATTCAAAATGGATGATCCCAAATGATGAAGGAGTTTTTTTTTTCTCTTCTATTCTTCAAAAAAATTGAATGTTTACAAATTTTTTCAGAGTTCAACATTAGGTTCGACTGCTATTTTGGAAGCAGAATTTGGCGCGAAGAACAGTTCGGCTCCTAGTCTTCAGCCGAACCTTAGGGTTTTGTAAATATATGTGTGGTTCGGCTGATTCGTACTACTATAGATTTCAGCCGAACCTCCTGGTTTAATGAAAATGGCGAGTTTCAGAGAAATGTTCGGCTAACTTATGTTCAGTCGAACCTTGTAGTGCGACTTCCAAAAAAAACTTAGGTTATCAGAAGGTTCGTCTGAACACATAGCGAAGTCGAATCAGCCGAGCTTCAATGAACTCAATAACTTAGCCAAGTCAAAGGTTCGGCTGAAAACCTAGCAAAGTCGAATTAAACGAATATAATGTTTACCTGAACTATATCTTATGTTCGGCTTAAAATTGATATTCCCAGATCAGCCGAACTGATGTACTGAAAAACAAAAAACGAAGAGAAAAGCTAGGTTCGGCTCTAATTTCTCAGTCGAACCCCCTTCTGAAAACACTAATTTCATCTAAAAAATCCTATTTTATCAATCAAACGATGTAAAAACAATGAAAAACAAGATGGGTTTGTAGGAAATATCTTCTAATATAATTGGAGAGTAATCGAGATTTGGATTTCTCCTTCCAACGTCGCTCAATTGGATTAGCTCTTTACTTTTGTTGAGAACTTGCTTGATTTGTATGGTTAATCGGCGACGAAAAGAAATTTCAACGTTTATGCAGGGAATAGTTCGGCTGCGGGAGATGAGAAGAAGAAAGATTGAACTGATTTTGATTAGTTTTAGTTTAGGTTTTTAATTTATTTGAATGGTAACCTAGTAATTTCATCACGGCTAGGACACCCCTTATAAACATACCTTAGATGGTATCATCATTTAGTATGCCTCAAAAAAAATCAGTATGCCTCAAAACAGGTTTCCATTTTTAAAATCCCAAAAGAAAGCGAGATCATACAAACTTCTTGGAAATGAACCAAGCTCAGTTTGACGGAGTTAACTGCGACCAACTCCTAGTAGCAACTCTACAATGTAAGAAGATATGATCAGCAGTTTCAAAAGAGTTTCCACATAGAATGCAGCCATCTTCAAAAATAACCCCTTTTCTAGTAAGAACATCAATAGTATTTAACTTCCCATGCACTGCATACCAAATGAGAAAATTTACCTTTGGAGGTATGATGTTCTTTCATACGAAAGAATGAGGGAAATTATCGAGTCCTGCATTTGAATTCAGTTTAGTTACAAAGATTTGACATTAAAAACGCCATCTGAACTGAGTGACCATCTTCTCGTATCTGCCAAACTATCTAGAACCGGAGGGAAACTCCTGCAACTTGCAACATACTAGAAAATTGGTTGCTTCTGAGTTTGTAAATGTTCTTATGAAAGAAAAACTCCAACTACCATCCACCGTGATATGTTCAGCTAAAGATGAAAATATCCCTATATCCAATTTATATATGTCTGGATAAGAAACATATAAAACTACTGAACCTACCCATTTATCATGCCAAAAAGAGATTAAAGTGCCAGAAATGTTGCAGTTGTTGTTAATCAGCTCTTTTGTATCAGCAATGGCCTTCCAACAAGAAAAACGAAAAGGAAAAACCACTTTACTAGGTATCCAGTTAGAGAACCTACTCCCATGCTTTTAATAAATTATTTGAAACCAAAGATGATTCTTTTCAATTCCAAATCTCCAACACCACTTGGAAAGTAAATCTAGATTCATCACCTTAAGATCCAAAATGCCTAGACCACCTTTTTCTTTTGAAGAACAAACTAGAGAATAATTAATCAAGTGGGAGATCTTGGCACCTTCCCTACTTTCCAAAAGAAAATTCCTAATTTCTTTTCTAGTTGTGCAATAACGGAAGCACGTGCTTTAAAGAGTGAAAAGTAATAAAGTGGTAAGGAAGTGAAAATGTGTTTGATAAGAGTAAGTTTACCTCCTTTTGAAAGACAGATTTGTTTCCAAAAAGATAATCTAGAATCAAACCTTACCAGTACCGGATCCCATAAATCTTTAGAATTTTCTTTTGCACCTAACGGAAAACCAATTAGATGAAAGGAATTGACTCTTTAGAACAACCCAATTCAGTAGACCAATTATCTAAGTCTGGAATATCACCAATAGGGATTAATCTTGTTTTTGAAGTATTGATTTTCATACCTGCGATAAACTCAAAGCAGTGAAGAACAGAAAATAAATTGTGAAGTTCCTCTCTATCGTTATATAAGAAGAAGATAGTATCATCCGCGTAATGCAAATGATTAACTATTATTCCATTTTCAGTGCAAGAAAACCCACTGAAAAGCTTCAGGTTTGCTGCTCTATCCAAGTACCTTGAGAAACCTTCCATGGCAATGTTGAAAAGCAGCGGAGAGATGGGATCTCCCTGCCTAACTTCTCTAGAACTTTTGAAATATCCAGTTACACCACTTTGTGCTAAAACCCATTATCTTAAGATAACTCTAGCCGATTCTATCAAAAGCTTTTTGAAGGTCTATTTTACAAATAATTCCTGGTACACCAGAAGAAAACCTAGAGTCTACCAACTCATTGGATATCAAAGTACCATCAATGATTTTCCTTCCCTCTACATAGGCACACTGAACAGGGGAGATAATCTTATTCATAACAACTTTGAGTTCAGAAGATAGTACCTTTGAGGTAATCTTGTACACACTTGTTAACAATAAAATAGGTCTGCAGTCTTTCACAGTTTCAATATAATCTTTCTTTGGCACTAAAGCAATGAAAGTAGAATTGTGTTTAGAATTAATAATACCGGTATTGCAGAATTCCTTTACAGTCTCCATAATATCCTCCTTAAGAAAACTCCAGCATTTGAAGAAGAATAATAATGGGTAGCCATCTGGTCCAGGTGATTTATCATGACCAAGTTCCTTAATTGCATTATAAACTTCATCTTCTGAAATCATTTCATCCAAAAAAGAAGACTCAGTTGAAGATATTTGATCAAAATGAATATCTTCTAAACTTGGTCTCATAACTTGTTCTTCACTGAAAGGATCTTTGTAAAATCGAACACTGTGATCCTGCAACTTAGTTCTGTCATCAGTTAAAACCCAATCAATATAAAGTTGTAGAATTCCATTATACCTTCTTATTGCTGTGGAAGTTCTCGTAAAGTGAGAAGTGTTCCTATCTCCCTCTTTAAGCCATTTTTTTTGATTTAATTTTCCAAGAAGTTTCCTGCATGAAAGTAACTTTCTCAAAATCAGCCACGTACTTTAATTTTTTTGCAAGTTGTTCTTCTACCAAATTATTAACTTTGGCTTCATTATCAAGCAGTTGAATCTCAGCCAGTATCTTTTGAAGTTTCACAGTAGTGTGTCAAAAGTGTCCCTATTCCATTCTTTCAGTTTTTTTTTAAGAGCTTTGAGTTTGAGTCATAAAACCTTGTTGTGAGTACCTGCAAAAGAAAAATAATTCCACCACTCCTCGATCATTTATATGAAATCATTCTCCAAAAAACACATTTCCTCAAACCTAAATGGACAGGGTCCCCAGGAAGGATCAGAAATATCTATGATTACGGGGATGTGGGTCTTGATTTAGCTAGCTGGGAAACAAAAGGGTAGTGAAGCTCAAAAGAAGGTGAAACAAGAAATCTATCTAGTCTGCTCATAATGGGGTTGTTTTGACCATTGGACTAGGTGCATCTAGCACCTTTAAGAGGAAGATCAATCAAGTCCTGCTGAGATACGAAGTTTATAAAACCTTGCATACTCTTGGTCACTTTGCTGCAACCTTTTTTTCTTCACACTTGAGGATGGTATTAAAATCTACTCCAATACACCATGGATAATGCCAATAGCTACAGACGTTATCCAATTCTTCCCAGAAATCAGATCTTTCAAATGGCTTATTTGGCCCATAGACATTTGAGAGATTCCATTGGAAGTTATCCGACTTTTTGGTACAAACAATGGAGAGAGTATAAGTGCCCACCGAAGAATCAGTAACTTCAATCAAATTCTTATCCCAAAGAAGAATCATACCTCCATAATTTCCTAATGATTGTTGAAAAGTCCAACCAAAATTACCTTTTCCACAAATTTGACTTATATCCCAGTTATTGCAATTCATCATTTTTGTTTCTTGCAGCAAAATAATGGTAGCATTAGTAAGTTGTATCATTTGCTTAACAATTGCTCTTCTGGTTGAAGAACAAAGACCCCTAACATTCCAAGTCATGATCTGCAAACTCATTTTGAAACTGAAGAACCCAGTTGTCTTTTTATTCTTCCTGGTGTAGAGTTACTGTTGATATCATTCAGTGAGATTCCTAGTCTTTTGTATTCTCCTTCAAATTTCTTTGGCACGATACCCGAACTAGAAACATCATCAGAACTAACTGTAGCATCAGGACTTGCATTCAAAGTTGGCTCAAAGCCTGGAGGATAGATAGGATCGTCTTCAAGTTGTATCATGAAAGTGTTCTCTAACTCCACCATCAGTGGGGCTTTGATTTTAGGTTCTCTTAGGGCAGTTTGAACACAATTCTCAAGCAAGAAAATTCTCTAAACACCAAAATATTTAACAATATCAGTGGTTTCTATGAAACCTTGATTTTTTAGAATAGGTCCCTCTACAGACACTTTAGACAACAAAACCTTCTTTGAGTGGTTTGGAATCACTTCAAAAGAAAGACCCAATTTAATCCCCATACTGAATAGTCTGTTTAATTCATCTGTGTCCCATGTTGGCACCGTAAGATATGAGTTATGCCCTAAGTTATAGGGCAATGTAACTTTAGTGTTGGAGATAAGGTTAAGAGAGTTTGAACTAGCAGGTATTGACTGGTGTATATGGTGTATTAGATGTTGAATGATTGGTGGATTTTTAAGGATGGGTGAATTTCTGGTTGGTAGGGGTAGAGTTATGAATGGGTGAATAGGTTTAGGTATTGGGTCAATGAACTTATAGGATTTTACCGAGATTTTCCTCTTCTCTTTATGAATGGGTATCGTGCTAGTTGCTTGAATTGGCTCTACCTCAATATCAAACAAACTCATCTTGAGTGCTAGGTTTCTGTCAATATCCATCTCCATACTATCATCTTCCAAGGTGTCCTTAGCTGAAGTTTCTGAAAAAGATAATTCTTCCATTCTGCGCCAAATTTGCTTGAGCTTTGTATTTTTGGACTTCTTTTTCCTGTACTTGAGTTTTTTACTTTTGGGGACTGACCCATGGTGAGATAGCTTACGTGTATCTAAGCTTTCTACATTGCTTGTTGGCAAAGTCCTCAGAATATCCGTAGAGTCATCCAAAACATTATCTTCAGTTATATTGATTGTTGACCGGCGCAATTGTGGTGCAGGTTTTCTTTTTTTTTTGTTTAATTGAAGATCCGCTAATTGTGAGGAATCAACGGGGATGTTTGACTTATCACGGAATTTGAAATTTGAATTCTCCGGCAAATGGAAGTTGAATTTCGGTGTGTTGAATGTGGAACTTCAGCAATGAAAATATGCGTCGTAAAATTTCCAAAATCAGATAATATGTTGATTGATCTGGGAATGGCATTAATGCCTTTTGGATTACGGATTTTTAGTCGAATTGCTCTTAAATCTTCAAGAGTATTAATATTGATCAACAATATCTCACCACATAGATTTCCTAATTTGTGAAAAACCTCAGGTGACCAGAATTGAAAAGGTACTCCATATATGTCTAAGTAGAACTCAGTCTCCCTTGAAGTAGGAGATTTCCAAAGATTTCGATTCCATCTGGATATGGAGTAATCAATATTATCATGGGGAAAAATAAATTCGAGATTAGCTCTAGACAAATCTTTATCCACATGAAAAATTGCCTGATATGAATTAATTGGTTACAAAGTAATGCGAGTGGTGCAGGCCAAAACTGCACTTAAAGCTTTCACAATGTTAACCCAGTTATTGTTGGTTGCTGGTGCAGAAACAATAAACGAGTCTTTCCAAAGACCAAGAACATTTTGGTGACTTGCTAGTTTAATGTTGATTCGTTTAGGTTTGCAGGATGTTGAGATCAAAGGTGCCGCAAAAGAGTCACGGATGAAAGGTGAGGTAGCAGAGGAAATAGGCTGACGAGTAGATGGGGTTGCTTTTGAATTTAGGACTCGATCATAGGTTTTGGTATTCGTTGTGTGTGCTCTAGAGTTGCAGCTTGAAATGGGTTTTCCAATCGAACTAGAGAAGAGAATTATGTCTTCAAGAGCATTAGCCATAGAAAACCATCATGTAAAGCAATCTCCCGCTGGGATGTAGAAAGATGTTGGATCTTCCTTAGGATTTGGTTTGGAAAGAAGAACATGAAGGAAAAAACCATTAGGATTAAATTTCTTGTTCACTAAGAACCAAGATTGATTTTCTTCATACTTCCAAACTCTCCTACCAGCATCTCCATTTTTTGCAACTTCGACTAAGATGCTTTGTAGATACTTGGAACGAGTGAAAGTGGACGATCCTTTGGTTGATCCAGCGGAATAGAACTCAGTTAAAAGGATGGGTGAGAAAGGGATCCGTTTGCTATAAGAGATCCTAAAGAATTTTCGATCTACTTGTATGAATATGTTTTCAGTTGAAATGATTGGGATGGAGGATCTAAACTAAGAAATCTAAAGGAAAACTACAGTCTCTAAAGGTTTCTAATGGATCTAGACTCTAAAAAGTTGCAGTTAGCAAATGGAGAATGGTGAAAAGAGGAAAGAGAAGAAGCCATAATAGTGACTTTCACTGGATCCATAACTTAATCAGGCGATGTAAAGGTATCATATGACCTTACTACCCCATATTTGGATCTTAAGGCTCCGAAACCTCGAAGAAGATCTCCAATTTAGAAATCTTTAATGTCTCTTCCAGTAAATTGAGCCATTGTATCCAGGGCCGTGAAACCAAAGTTATTTATGCCATTAATTTGTATTCCAAAATCTCCCCAAGTAAGTACTCTATCATCTACACAAATCCAAATTTGTGCATTTCTTTAGTTCACGCGTGCTATGAAATTCCTTTAATCATTATCAAAATCAAACTAAAAGGATGGGATACAATCGCGGATGTGTACCTCTATTTTCCTCCTGGCGATGGCGAGATGCAATACAGTATTTCCATCATTAATCCATTGAATTCGCACATATTGATTCATTCCCAGCCTCTGAAATATCAACTATAGTTTCGTTCTCATTAACATCCTTTAAGTTCTCCATCAAAATCTTTAGGGCCTCAATAATTGTGTTTGACATACAAGTGTAGAATAGTTTCTCTTCTTCGATTTGAGACTACATGAATCGCTTTCGGTTGCTTATCTATCAAATCCTTCATGATATTGTAAAGATGGCACAGAAAATGAAGTTTTAATGTTTAATCAATACACAAATGTTTTTCAGATAAACTGATACAAACAGACTCAGACAATATTAATATGAGAGAGAGAGAGATGGTTGTACTGGTGAGAAAAGACCAATCAAGTCAAGCCAATCGCTTGACTTGGCACATTATTTCTAACACACCCATGCAAACTGATACAGGCAGTCTGTGAAGTTTGAAGAACTAAAGTAAAAGAAAAAAAACCAAGAAAGCAACACCCCTGTAAAGGAAACAGTGTGCAGAAAGCTAAACAAAAATCTCTCTCAACTGCTAAGTAACTGAAACATCCAGCAGTAAATGAAGTAGTCTCGAATGAGCTGAAAAAGCAAAGGCCTTCAGTAAAAATATCAGTTATCTGCTCTTCACTGGAAACATAAGAAACAATAATAAATCCAGAATCTACCAGGTCCCTGAAAGTATGATACTCAATCTCTATGTGTTGGGTCCTGGCATGGTAAACAGGATTAACTGACAAGGAAATAGCACTTGTATTATCACAATACAGCTTAACTGGTAATGTAAAAGAAACATGCACATCATTCAGTACATAAGAAATCCATTTAAGCTCAGCATATGCTACAGACAGAGCCTTATACTCAGCCTCAGCAGAGGACTTAGAGACAATGGGCTGCTTTTTAGATGACCAAGAGATCATAGATGAACCTAAAAATACAGGATACCCACTAGTATATCTTCAAGTATCAGGGAATCCATCCCAATCAGAATCAGCGTATGGTTTTAGTAAGTTCACATCAACAGAATGAATAGTAAGTCCTTGACCAATGCTTCCTTTCAATTACCTGAGAATTCATTTTACAAGAAGGAGATGATAATCTGTAGGAGCATGCATAAATTGACTTAAATAGTTAACTGCAAAATAGATATTTGGTCTTGTATGAGTAAGATACTACAATCCTCCTAGAATAATTCTAAACTCAAGATGATCACCTAATAATGTACCATGATGAATATAAGCTCTGTGTATCTTAGCTACTGATGTATCACAGGGTTTGCAGTCTAGCATATTATACCTTCCAAAAGTTCCAGAGTGTACTTTTTTTGTGTTAAAACCAAAGAGTTTGAATGTCTCACAGCTTCAATACCCAGAAATAAAACTTAGATTTCCTAGATCTTTCAAAGAAAACTCACTCTTGAGAGAAGAAATTAGGTTGTTCATCAAGCATTCAGAATTACCAGTTAAAATTGTGTCACCCACACAAAGAAGTAAAACTAAGATATCTGAAGCAGAATGGAGAACAAACATAGAGTGATCATTCACAGATTTAACAATACCAGCAAAAAGAAAAAAATTGCTAAATTTGGCAAACCATAATATTGTCTTGGTGCTTGCTTTAAGCCATAAAGACTTTTCTTTAAGTGACATACATGATCAAGAAAATTGGGATCCACAAATCCTGGAGGCTGTTGCATGTAGACATTCTCATTTATGTCTCTGTGTAGAATTGAATTTGATACATCTAATTGTTTGATGTGCCAATTGTAGGTAACAGCTAAATTGAGAACAATCCTTATTGTAGTGGACTTAACTACAGGACTCAATGTCCTTGTATAATCTGTACCATCTGGCTGATTATATCCCTTTGCAACTAGTCTAGATTTAAGTCTATCCACAGTGCCATGTGCCTTTATTTTAACTCTGTATATCCATTTACAACCCAGAATATTCATATCAGGTGTAGGCTTGACCAACTCCCATGTTCTATTATACTCCAAAGAAGTTTTCTCTTCCCTCGTAAAGACTAATCCTTAGCAGCAGCTATAAATGATTTGGGCTCAGGGTGACTAGTGAGAAGAGAAACAAAAGCACAACAGATTGTATGCATAACAGAGATATGAGTAATATGATCAGGAAATTATTTTGCTTTTGAAATTCCATTACTAGATCTAGTGAAAATTGAACTAGAATATGAGGATATAGAAACTGAAGGACGTTCATCAACAAATGAAGAAGATGAATCATAATGGAAGAAATAAAATTGAGACTCATCGAAAATAACATGTCGTGAGATGTGTGTTTTCCTGGAAATAAGATTGAAGCACATGTAACCTTTATGAATTAGACTATAAACAATAAACATACATTTAACAGACTTAGGAGATAACTTATCTGTTCTGTAATGTCCTAAAAAAGGATAACAAACAGATCCAAAAAAAAAAGAGAATAATTTGGAGCAGATCTGAACAAAACTTCAAAAGGACTTTTATAATGCAAGATTTTGGTTGGAGTAATATTAATGAGATAAGAAGAAGTGGAAAATGCATCAAACCAAAATTCTTTAGGACAAGAAGCTTTGAACAAAAGGTAATTTCTCATTTCATTGATATGGCGATGCTTTCTTTCAGTAAGACCACTTTTTTCAGGTGTCTTTGGACAAGATATTCTAATTTGAATTCCATGAGACACAAGAAAATACTTTAAAAGGACCTTTTACTAATTCAGATTCAACGTCAGTTTGAAAAGAGATCATTTTTGGTGGAGAATAAGTTTTCGGTGAGATTTATAAAATGAGAGAAACATTGTTCAACATCAGACTTTTAATGCATTGGATATAGCCATGTAAATCTGCTGAAATCATCAATGAATACGATATAATACCTATATCCTAGTAAATAAGAGACAGGAGAAGGACCCCAGACATCACAGTGAATAAGTGAGAGTGGAATGAGAGATTGAGAAGATGATGAAGAAAAAGGTAATCTTTTACTTTTGGAAAGTTGACAAGATTCATACACAGAGGATGAATGAGATGAATTTATAACAATATGATGTGAATCATGCAAAATTTTAACAATTGGATAAGATGGATGACCTAATCTATCATGCCACACAGTAGGAGAAGCACATAAAGTAGATGTCAAAGAATAATGAGGTGAAAAATTATGAAGATTTGAAATGGGATACAGATTATTTATCATAGCACCCTGAGCCAAAAGATTATCATGTTTTATATCCCCAATTTCATAACTATATGGATAAAATTTGAAGTAACAATTTTTATCTCTAGTAAACCTAGCAACAGATAACAAATTATGTTTCATTATAAGAACATGTAAAACATTCTTTAACATGAAATAAGAAGTTGGTGTAGATAAAGTTGATGTTGCAGTTAAAGAAATTGGTAAAGACTTACCATTGCCAACCATGAATTTTTCCTTGCCACCATAAGGAGAGGCATTTTGCATTAAGGTTTGATCTCCTGTCATGTGTGTGGTTGCACCAGAATATGAAAGCCAAGTTGAAGATGGATCACTCATTGTATTATTATGCATTGTCATATACCGGAAAAGGCCTGTTCCATAGTAGCAACATTTGCAGAAGGATCCATATATTGAAAACCATCTTATTAAGAAGCAATATGAGCAGCATGAGTATTGTCTTTCTTCTTTTCACCAATAGTCGTAAGAGAATCATCCAGGGATTTAATAGTTTGCAAGTAAACATGAATTGACAAATTTCCCTTTCTAACACCACTTAACTGATTATGAAGCATATTTCTATGAACAAAAAATTGATTTCTAAAGCTAGTTTCTAAGTAATTCCATATCTCCCTAGAAGAAGAAATACCAAGAATATCACCTGAGATAGTATCCGTAAATGTAGCTTTGAAAAAACTTGCAACAAACCGATCAACCTTGCGCCAATATATCCATCTAGGGTTGATAATGGTAGATCCATCAACAAATATTTCTCTATGTGATTCATGAATTTCACCATCAACATAACCAAACAAATCAATTGTTATTAAGATAGATTTGAACTGATCTCTCCATATTACGTAATTATCAGGACCAAGTTTCGCATAAACAAAATTAGTAATAATTGTGAAAGGTAAAGAAAAATGGAGAGGTGGATCTGATTCATTTGCAGCGGAAGAATGAGATTGGGTTCCCCATGGATTTTGAGTAAAGTTGTTGATGTTGTTGTTAATGTTGTTGTTGTTGTTGAGATTTTACTGTGCCATACTTCTAGTAATTGCCATTGAAGAATAGGATGAAGAAACAATGAATTTGATGAATATAAAACTGATCTGAAATTAAGAAAATCAAAAACTGAAAAGGTTTAGAAGCATAGATGTTTAATCGATGAAAACAATAAGAAAATATTGAATTGATGAAGATGTTTAATAAATTTGTTGATGTTTAATTGAATGTTGAATCAAAAAATGAAGTATTAATATAACATACTAAGACAGTATTAATATGAGAGAGAGATAACTGTAACACTGGTATTGGTGAGACTTGGCCAATCAAGTATTAATATAACATACTAAGACAGTATTAATATGACCAATCAAGTCAAATCAACAACAAACTTGACTTGACACATTATTTCTAAAAGATATCAAGTCGGCCTTTCATGGTTGTTAGATGTAAAGGGTTTCTTCCTTCTTGATCAGAAGCCATACAAATATCAGTATATGACAATACTTCTACCATCTCGACATTCTTATTCGCTGAAACATAGTGAACTAGATAAAAACCATGCGTATACTATCCATCCCATATGACAATACTTGTACCGACTTGTTCCGGTTTACAACTTAAAATCAGTTTTGCGAAATCGACATGTCCTCGCATGGCTTCTACGTGTAACGGTGTTTCATAGAAACTGGTAAGGACTAACGATCTATCAAGAATCAAAAGATCTTTCTCAAGCAACTGTTTTAAGTAAGGAGTTAACAGAAACTGGTAAGGACTAACGATCTATCAAGAATCAAAAGATCTTTCTCAAGCAACTCTTTTAAGTAAGGAGTTAACGTCACCCGTAAGTGATGCTTCATACAACATTCTCTATTTCCGCTAAGTTCTTTCTAATATATTTCCAAACCCGAATCGTTTTGTATATGCTATGTACATCGAAAATGGTATATGACCAGCTTGTTGACAGCTGAATGATAGCTGATCTTACGTGGGATGTACAATGGCGGAAAGATGTGGAATTTGCCAATATCCACGTCACGAAGAAAAAAAATGGAACTGCTGGATTCTGAAAAACCTCGTTTATATTTTTCAATATAGTTTACGAACTCGTAAACTCCATCATCCCTAACAATTTCACTCATCTATCGATGTCCAAATTTGCAGTTTCACTTTCTTCAAATCATCTATCGAAATCATGTACTCTGTGTTGACAAACTTATCGTCACAATGCAGGCGTGATTGCTTCACTGTAATGCAGATTAAGATCTAGATTAATCAAGTGTATCTTTAACAATAATAATCCTTTTAACCTAAAAATGATTAATGTTTTGGTTGGTGCTGGTATTGATGAGGTTATCAAGTTTGGTGCAAATTATTTAAAAACATAAAACAAAAAACAAAACATAAAAAAACATTGGATGGGCGGAGGATAATCTTGAATCTCATCACACAGATCTCAAGGACCACTCCTTGGCATCCTAGAACTAGACATTTTGGAGTGAACCAAAAAAGTCCAGAAATCAAAATTTAAAACCTTTTCCCTCCTCTTCTACCCATTTGAATGGATACCACCACCACCAGCTGAGAAGGCAGCGAAAGGCGGTTCAATGCAGTGTTTTAAAAACCAGACCAGACCGGCCGGTTGGACCAGGTAAACCAGTAAGGAAAGCGATCCGATTTTAACCCACCAACATGTTAAAAAATTATCGAACCGGTAAACCCGATGGTCCAACCTCCAACCCACTGACCCGGCTGGGTTTTTGCAAGTTCATTTGGTCGTTTATTCATCACAAATTTTACTCAATACCATGTACAAATCTTTATCCAGTTTCATGATTTTCTTAGATTGTTGTTGTGTTTATTTTTCTCTTTATATGTTTCATTGTAATTGAAAGAAAGACTGTGCTTATAAAGATCAAAATCCATAATGAAATTAGATATATTCAAATCTTCATCAAGAAAATAAAAGACCAAAGACACTGGTAGTTTCAAGGTCAATAAAATAGATCAAAACACACAAAATCCATAGTGAAAATCTTCCTATAAAACGAATATTTTTTTCGAGGCTATACAAATGTTTGATTGATCTACAATTTCTTTTACAAGCAATCTTCATTTTTTCTTAAAGCTATGTTGTTATTGGGCAGAGGTACAGAGAGTTATGGACACAAGGAGGTGGCGTGGATATGATGTGATATTGTGACGGAGGAAGAAAGAAACACGATTTATAAAGGGGGATACCAGTCCTACTAAGTGCTGATACCATTTCATCGATCCAACGGTCAGGATCGGTGGGATCTTTTTGTTTTATATGAGACGGTAGTAGCACTTACTAGAACTGGTATCCCCTTTATAAATCATGGAAAGAAAGAACCCATTATGATTAGATAAGTTAAAACTTTGGATAATTAAGTATCATACGTCACACCATACATGCACGTCCCAGAACTCCCTACGCAATCCCTTGGAATCCTGTGTACTTCCTTCTTTTATGCATTTTACATTATTACGAAACTAGTGACCAAAAACCAAGGTGACCAAACTTGTGATACAAAAATCCCACTCAAATATTGGGAACCATTAAAACACCGTCTTAAACAAAATCGATACAAAACCCTCAAATTTTTAAAAATTGATACAAAAACCCCAATTTTCAAAATTGGTTTCATCAAATTTTATGTTGGTTTCATCAAATTCTTTGGGATTTTTGTGTTAATTTTGTTTTGATGGGGTTTTTGTGTTACTTTTGTTTTGATGGATTTTTCGTGAATGGATAGTGACACCTTTGGGGTTATAACTCGCGGACCTTTCACATTACAAAACTAAATATTAATATTATTAATAACTAAATACTAATATTATTATTTGTATGACCTAGTGAACCACTGGTTGAACCACCGGTTAACCCAATTAACCCTGATCCAGTGGCTTTATTGGGTCACTGACAGGTCTGGGTTTCAAACATTGGTTCAATGAGACAGACCAATTTATTGATTTTAAGCATGGGCAGTGAGAATTATCTCATTTTTTAACTTTGTGTGAGAACTCTTGAATTTTGATAACTTTTTAGATTCTAGCTTTTTCAATTTTCATTTCTCTTGTTTTTGGTGTATTTCCTTTGAGAAATAGAAAACCCAAATAGTTGTGAACCCAATTCAATGCAAAACAAAACAAACCAAAACAAAGTTTTACGTAGGAAACAAAAATGCTACATAAAATTAGTTATATTAACACCAATGAAAAACCCCTAATGTGGGGGGATTACAATAGAATATACCTACAGCTCAATCAGGATATTTTACTAACACAAGACATGGATAATTACGCTCGATTTGTGTAACCATATAGAAAAGGAAGAGATAAAGTGGCGAGAAGTATCAAATAAAAAACCGGCAAAAACTTTAGGATTACCGATCTTGTCATCAGGTTCATGAGATCACTAAGTAATGCACTGTCCTCTTTCTGGAACTGGTCGATTAATCTATCTTTATGCATGATCTTCCACCATAGAATTGTAATCCAATGTATGGTTTTCATCAAGATACTGTATCCGTACGTACAAACCACCAGGGTCACGATGCTTATAATGAATGCTTGATTCAGCAGAGGATGGTTAATGTAAAAAGGGGGTGACATACTTATGAAAACAGAAATGAAACTTAAGAGCCAAGCAGTGATTGAAACAATCATCATCCCTATAAGAACTCTAACCTGGTGATTAGTAGTTTTCTTGGTGTCAATAAACCCACTTATAACTAACACTATTATGCTCAGGGAGACTAGGAATGCAATCGCATTGTAAGTCATGTAGAGATTGTATATTCTGGGATTTCTGTAAGCCAATACTGGTGTCCCAGCGTAGCGTATTAAATAAGGAGAAAACCTAAGCTTATACTTGGAAATGATTTTGTTCCACTTCTCATGTCCCAGAACAATACCGGGTGATTTTCCCATCACATAAGGTGAATAAGCACTATAAGTATCATTATCTAGTGTGTTTAACAGTTCCTGAAGAAAATCGGTGCTATTCATCGTATTCTGTTTCTGGGTTAGTTCTTGTTGATCTAGATATCTGCCAAAGCGACTAGATTTGGTGGACTAGCCACGGACCTTAGATAATAAGTAAAAATAACAGGATTTTCACTAGCCTTGATTTTGGAGTCTTCTTGAAAAACACCACCAGGTGGATTCATAGCGGCAGTGAAGGCGATTCCTGCTACCAATGTTGCAACCACCATTAACGCATTCACTTTCTCTAGCATCCACTTCTGATCAGAATCAGATGGATTTGTTTTCTTCTTCTTGTTATAGCAACCAATTTCAAGATCATCTCTTTCTGCCTTTGAAAACATATGTAGTGCTTTGACGCCCTTATTGTTTCGAATATCCGTTTTGATATCGATGTTCTTACTCTCCAGTAAATACTTACAAACTGCAAATTAAGCAGTTTGACCAGGTGACTTCGCTGACTAACGGGGTCAACCACCCAAACTCTAAAACGGACAAACTTACGACCCAAACTCAAAGACATACCAAAACTTACGACCCAAACACTAATTAACTCTAAAATTTATGGTAAAAACATTGGACTTCGACAGTATTATCCTCACCATGAACCATAAATCTCAAATTATATTATATATAGTTATAAATTTATAATACCACAACATATTTACCTTCATTTGCTTCATTTTAGCAGCAAGGTGCAAAATTGTGTTGCCATCAGAGTTTTTGGAGTTGATAGATAGAGCAATCATGTCCGTATCAGTTGGTTCATCAATTGATGGCATTTCCTCTACCAACAATTTTAAGGCGTTTAAACTGTCATGTTTGACGCAAAAGTGAAATATGGTCTCTTCTTTATGATTTCGGATGTGGATTGCTTCAGGTTTCTGCTTAATCAACTCCTTTATAATTTTGACCCTGTCTTTCATTGCTGCGAAATGTAGAGGTGTTCGCCCTTCATTATCTCGTTCCAAACAAGCGTCTTGGTTGGACCCTAACAACTTCTTCACCATAGACGGGCATTGCCTCGCAGAAGCCAGGTGAAGAGGAGTAAACCCATACGAGTCTTTCTCCATTGCGAGTTCTATGTTTTTACTCAAAAGTTCTCCTGCAAACTTGACATGGCCACACATAGTTGCTATGTGTAAAGCAGTTCTCTTGTGAGCTGTGAATGTTTTGTTAGAAAAAACGCTTTAAAATTACCAATTTTTCCATGGACTATGTTTTGATCCCTAAACCTATTGCCCATTAATTGTTTTTTCTTTTGAATAGATAAAACAATAGTCCCACATTGACTAAAATCTAAAGAGTTTTAGACATAAATACCATAGAATTGGCTATAAGGGCATGGACCTTGGGTCATTAGACTTTTGTGCTTGGAGGGAAGGCTTAGACTAGGGCAAGGTTGCCTTTCCCGTACGCGCGGTGCTTCGCATAGAAGCACGCACGCCGCCGTCCGTCGGGTTCGGGTTCACATGTTTGTCCTGGCTTTCTTGTCCGTACATGCTTGGCTGCTCTAAGCCTGACAAAAGCAACATTGTTTTTAACCCAACATTACCAGTATTTCTGTCATACGCATGGTTTGGTTGCATGCATTTTTTCTCTCGTTTGTAACGTCTTAAACACTATATAAGGGAGGAGTCTTGAGCTCATTTGACACACCACAGAGAAACATCTCTTCTACTCTCCCTCTGTTTTTCTGTAAACATTTCTTCTACTGTTTTAAGTTCTGCCAAGCTCTAAGGGTACCCTCATTGTATGCTACATTGAGAGGTACTAACTGTAGTTGTATCCTGGAGGTGACTCGCCAACTGCTGTAGCATCTCAGAGGAGTGGCAGGCGATATTGCCTTTAGGACAGCGTAGTTTACGTGCCTCTACATTTTCTGTGCAACAACATCAGCAACATTATTTTGAGCTAAGTATCTTCTTCTCAGTTACATTATTAGTATTTTCTCCAACAATCTAAAGGCAATATCCTCTTTACTATATTTTGTAACAACATGGGAAAGAGTACTGTAGACAAACCCCCAAAGTTTAGTGGCAAAGACTTTAAACGATGGCAGTCCAAAATGTTATTCTTCTTAAAAGACCAAAGGCTAGATGAAGTTGCCTTAGAAAGACCCTCAAGAAGGCTTCATGACCGTGGTTATGAAGATAGACTGGATAGGTGGACTATGAAAAATTACATGTGCAAAAACCATATTCTTAACTGTCTGGATGACTCCTTGTACGACTTTTATAATGCAAAAGAGAATTTTACTGCTTTTGATTTATGGGAAGCCCTAGAAGAAAAATATCTTGCTGAAGCTGCTGGAAGCAAGAAGTTCTTGGTGGCTAGGTTCCTGGAATATAAGATGACTGATGAAAAGCCTGTTGTAGAACAATTAGTCGAACTCCAGCTACTCATCAACGAAATTCTTGCTGAAGGCATGCATATTGATGAATCTCTACAAGTATCTGCAGTGATTGAAAAGCTACCACCCTCATGGAACGAGTACAAGAGGAGGCTGCGACACAAGAATCGTGAAATCACCATGGTGGAGCTGGGGAAAAAGATCCAGGTGGAAGAACTTCTGTGCTGCAAGGACAAGAGCCTGATGCTGAGCAAAGACATGTCAAACAAAGCTCATGTCCTGGACGATAATGTTGCGTCAAAGAAAAGGCACGGAGAATCCAGCAAAAATGGTAAACGTAACAAACAACGTAACTCCAAAGGTAACCATCTTAAGCCAAAGGGTGGTGTCTCCAAAAACACCATCAAAGGCGACTGCTATAACTGTGGGAAAACTGGTCATATGGCCAAAGATTGCAGGGCACCTAAAAAGACCAAAAATGATCCTAAACAGAAAAATAAGGCAAACGTAGTAGATGATTCTGGATATTTTACTGGCATGGTGTCTAAAGTCAACCTTGTCTCTAATGTGACCAATGTGAGAGACTGGTGGCTTGATTCTGGAGCCACTAGGCATGTCTGTAAGTTCAGAAATGCTTTCTCCTCCTATAACAAAGTAGGAGACGATGAGAAATTGTTTATGGGAAACTCTTCTACCTCTAAAGTGGTGGGAAAAGGCAAGGTTGAATTAAAAATCACTTCAGGAAAAACTCTCGCATTGAATGACGTGTAATCTCTAAAGGTGGTGATTTCGTAGGAAAAGGATATGTCACTGATAACATGATTAAGCTTAGTGTACTTTCTTTGAACTTGAATGATAATGCATCTTCTTCTGCTTATGTTTGTGACTCCTCACATGTTTGGCATGATAGACTAGGACATGTTAATTTCAAATCTATTGAAAGACTTGCTAAATTAGGCTGCATTCCTAAAATAAACTTTGACAGAGGTCATAAATGTGAAATTTGTATTGAATCTAAATATGCTAGAAAACCCTTTAACAAAAAGGTTGAACGTAGTACAACTCCCCCAGAACTAATCCACTCCGATTTGGAAGATTTGAAATCAACACCAACTAGAGGTGGGAAAAAATGGTACATCACTTTTATAGATGATCACTCAAGATACTGTCAGGTTTATCTTCTTAGAAGTAAAGATGAAGCCTTAGACGCTTTCAAATTATATAAACTTGAAGTAGAAAACCAAAGAGGTGTTACTATTAAAACTCTTAGGTCGGACCGAGGCGGTGAGTATGTGATACCTATAGGAGAATTCTGCAAACTTAATGGCATCATTCATGAAACTACTGCACCTTCTTCACCTGAGTCGAATGGAGTAGCTGAAAGGAAAAACCGAACACTCATAGATATGGTGAACGCTATGTTAGCTAGTTCAGGGCTACCTTCGAACCTGTGGGGGGAAGCAATTCTCTCTGCTTGCTATATCTTGAACCGAGTTCCATTTAAGAAATCCGACAAAACTCCATATGAGTTATGGAAAGGAAGACAACCGTCCTATGCATACTTTAAAGTGTGGGGGTGTTTGGCCAAGGTGGCCACTCCTCGTTCCAAGAAAACCAAAATAGGACCTAAAACTGTAGATTGTGTTTTCCTAGGATATCCTGAGCACACTAGTGCTTATAGGTTCATGGTAATTGGTGAGAACACCATAATGGAATCCAGAGATGTAGTGTTTTTCGAACACATTTTCCCTTTAGGGTCTGGACCTCATAAAAGGGTCCGCGATGATCTCTCAGATGTTCCTTCGACTAGTCAACCCCCGTCTCTAGATGCTGAAATCGAACCTAGAAGAAGTAAGAGGGTCAGAACCGAGAAAGGTTTCGGTCCAGATTTTGTGACTCCTACGGTAGAGTCTGAACCCCAAACCTATAAGGAAGCTATGACTTCTCCGGAAGCTCCCTTCTGGGAAGAAGCTTCAAATAATGAGTGGGATTCCATTCAACAAAATGAAACTTGGGAGCTTGTAGACTTACCTCCTGGTAGTAAAACCATAGGTTGCAAGTGGGTCTTCAAAAGGAAACTTAGAACAGATGGAACTATAGAAAAACACAAAGCTAGGTTGGTAGCTAAGGGGTACAGACAACAGGAAGGATTAGATTTCTTTGATACCTATTCACCGGTCACTAGAATCACTTCTATCCGGATGCTGATTGCTATTGCTTATATTTATGATTTGCATATACATCAGATGGATGTTAAAACTGCTTTTTTATATGGTGAATTGAATGAAGAAATTTATATGGACCAACCTGAAGGTTTTGTTGTGAAAGGTTTTGAAGATAAAGTATGCAAACTGAAAAAATCTTTGTATGGTTTAAAACAAGCACCTAAACAGTGGCATGAAAAATTTAATCATGTAATGATATCTAATGGCTTCAAGGTTAATGTATCTGATAAATGTGTTTACATTAAATCTGTGGATGATTCTCATGTTATTGTGTGCCTATATGTTGATGATATGCTCATATTAGGTAGTAACCTTGAAAGTATCAATACCACTAAAAGCATGCTTAACGAAAACTTTGACATGAAAGACTTAGGCCCTGCTGATGTAATCTTAGGGATGAAAATCAGAAAGATGTCTGATGGATATAGTCTTAGTCAATCTCATTATGTTGAAACTGTGCTTAAGAGATTTAATCATGAAAATGCTAAACCTGCAACTACTCCTTATGATCCCAATTGCAAATTGAAAAAGAACAAGGGTGAGGGTATTTATCAACTTGAGTATTCTCGTGTTATTGGCAGTCTTATGTATTTAATGAACTGTACAAGACCTGATATTGCCTATACTGTGAGTAGATTAAGCAGGTACACTTGCAACCCTGGGCAGGATCACTGGAATGCTCTCTACAGAGTTCTACGGTACCTGAGAGGAACTTCAAACTATTGCCTAAGTTTTGGGAAGTATCGTGCTGTGCTAGAAGGGTATTGTGATGCTAACTGGATATCAGACTCAGATGAGTGCAAATCCACTAGCGGGTACATCTTCACACTTGGTGGTGCGTCTGTGTCATGGAAGTCTACCAAACAGACATGTATAGCCCGATCCACCATGGAGTCTGAGTTTATAGCCTTGGAGAAAGCTGGAGAGGAAGCTGAATGGATACGAGGTTTCCTGGGTGGAATTCCACTCTGGCCCAAGCCTGTGTCTTCGATCGCAATCCACTGTGACAGTCAAGCTGCTATTGGATGCGCAAAGAATAGTGTATACAACGGAAAGTCTATACATCTTCGAAGAAGACACAAGACAGTGAAACAACTACTCTCTACTGGCATCATCTCTATAGACTTTGTAAGGTCTAAAGAGAATATTGCAGATCCTTTGACGAAAGGGTTATCTAGAGAGGTAGTTAGATCCACATCGAAGGGGATGGGACTCAAGCTCATAGAATAAATCGCCATGAAGGACACTCAACCTTGTGAATGGAGTTCCAAGATCAAGGTTCAATGAGATAACTAATTTTTGGTGATGTCGAGAGAAAGCACTATCTTTGTCCCTCCCTATGGTGTAACCGTATGATAGTGCTGCCTGCATGTTTTAGGATGATCTGTCAGGATCTTAATGAGTTCCATGGCTTTGCTTACAGCGGAGTGTGGCAGGACACTCTTAATGGACTCACCTATGTGGATGTTGGAAGTGGGGCCGCTTCCTATGAGAATTTGAGCTTTTTCTCTAGAGACATTCATTAAGTCCGAGATTTAGCCCACGGCCAAAACGGGCACAACGGCAAGAGCTTGGCAGCTTTCTTTTTCTTTGAGACATCAAAGTGTGGTTGTTATTTCTGAATTGCACTCACTGTTGACGGTTCAAGACATTGTGTTCACCGAAACAACAAGCAGTTCCGGTAACCTCTCACTATGTTAAGGTTCAATCTCTGGGACACCTTAGCCTAATATTGATGTATTATGTTTTCTCGTATTTCGTCGATATGTTTTATCATTCATGTGGGGGATTGTTAGAAAAAACGCTTTAAAATTACCAATTTTTCCATGGACTATGTTTTGATCCCTAGACCTATTACCCATTAATTGTTTTTTCTTTTGAATAGATAAAACAATAGTCCCACATTGACTAAAATCTAAAGAGTTTTAGACATAAATACCATAGAGTTGGCTATAAGGGCATGGCCCTTGGGTCATTAGACTTTTGTGCTTGGGGGGGAGGCTTAGACTAGGGCAAGGTTGCCTTTCCCGTACGCGCGGTGCTTCGCACAGAAGCACGCACGCCGCCGCCACCGTCCGTCCGGTCGGTCGGTCGGGTCGGGTCGGGTCGGGCTCGGGTTCGGGTGTGGGTGTGGGTGTGGGTGTGTATCACGTCCCGGACATATGCAAGAATCTTATCTCAGAAACCATCTTACTTGGAAAAGGTTTTAAATTTGTAGCTGAGTCTAACAAAGTTGTAATCTCTAAAGGTGGTGACTTCGTAGGAAAAGGATATGTCACTGATAACATGATTAAGCTTAGTGTACTTTCTTTGAACTTGAATGATAATGCATCTTCTTCTGCTTATGTTTGTGACTCCTCACATGTTTGGCATGATAGACTAGGACATGTTAATTTCAAATCTATTGAAAGACTTGCTAAATTAGGCTGCATTCCTAAAATAAACTTTGACAGAGGTCATAAATGTGAAATTTGTGTTGAATCTAAATATGCTAGAAAACCCTTTAACAAAAAGGTTGAACGTAGTACAACTCCCCTAGAACTAATCCACTCCGATTTGGGAGATTTGAAATCAACACCAACTAGAGGTGGGGAAAAATGGTACATCACTTTTATAGATGATCACTCAAGATACTGTCAGGTTTATCTTCTTAGAAGTAAAGATGAAGCCCTAGACGCTTTCAAATTATATAAACTTGAAGTAGAAAACCAAAGAGGTGTTACTATTAAAACTCTTAGGTCGGACCGAGGCGGTGAGTATGTGATACCTATAGGAGAATTCTGCAAACTTAATGGCATCATTCATGAAACTACTGCACCTTATTCACCTGAGTCGAATGGAGTAGCTGAAAGGAAAAACCGAACACTCATAGATATGGTGAACGCTATGTTAGCTAGTTCAGGGCTACCTTCGAACCTGTGGGGGGGAAGCAATTCTCTCTGCTTGCTATATCTTGAACCGAGTTCCATTTAAGAAATCCAACAAAACTCCATATGAGTTATGGAAAGGAAGACAACCGTCCTATGCATACTTTAAAGTGTGGGGGTGTTTGGCCAAGGTGGCCACTCCTCGTTCCAAGAAAACCAAAATAGGACCTAAAACTGTAGATTGTGTTTTCCTAGGATATCCTGAGCACACTAGTGCTTATAGGTTCATGGTAATTGGTGAGAACACCATAATGGAATCCAGAGATGCAGTGTTTTTCGAACACATTTTCCCTTTAGGGTCTGGACCTCATAAAAGGGTCCGCGATGATCTCTCAGATGTTCCTTCGACTAGTCAACCCCCGTCTCTAGATGCTGAAACCGAACCTAGAAGAAGTAAGAGGGTCAGAACCGAGAAAGGTTTCGGTCCAGATTTTGTGACTCTTACGGTAGAGTCTGAACCCCAAACCTATAAGGAAGCTATGACTTCTCCGGAAGCTCCCTTCTGGGAAGAAGCTTCAAATAATGAGTGGGATTCCATTCAACAAAATGAAACTTGGGAGCTTGTAGACTTACCTCCTGGTAGTAAAACCATAGGTTGCAAGTGGGTCTTCAAAAGGAAACTTAGAACAGATGGAACTATAGAAAAACACAAAGCTAGGTTGGTAGCTAAGGGGTACAAACAACAGGAAGGATTAGATTTCTTTGATACCTATTCACCGGTCACTAGAATCACTTCTATCCGGATGCTGATTGCTATTACTTCTATTTATGATTTGCATATACATCAGATGGATGTTAAAACTGCTTTTTTATATGGTGATTTGAATGAAGAAATTTATATGGACCAACCGGAAGGTTTTGTTGTGAAAGGTTTTGAAGATACAGTATGCAAACTGAAAAAATCTTTGTATGGTTTAAAACAAGCACCTAAACAGTGGCATGAAAAATTTAATCATGTAATGATATCTAATGGCTTCAAGGTTAATGAATCTGATAAATGTGTTTACATTAAATCTGTGGATGATTCTCATGTTATTGTGTGCCTATATGTTGATGATATGCTCATATTAGGTAGTAACCTTGAAAGTATCAATACCACTAAAAGCATGC
Organism: Papaver somniferum; assembly: GCF_003573695.1. NCBI lineage: Eukaryota > Viridiplantae > Streptophyta > Magnoliopsida > Ranunculales > Papaveraceae > Papaver > Papaver somniferum. The sequence continues at coordinate 53,327,015 of NC_039359.1, forward strand.
TTAACGAAAACTTTGACATGAAAGACTTAGGCCCTGATGATGTAATCTTAGGGATGAAAATCAGAAAGATGTCTGATGGATATAGTCTTAGTCAATCTCATTATGTTGAAACTGTGCTTAAGAGATTTAATCATGAAAATGCTAAACCTGCAACTACTCCTTATGATCCCAATTGCAAATTGAAAAAGAACAAGGGTGAGGGTATTTATCAACTTGAGTATTCTCGTGTTATTGGCAGTCTTATGTATTTAATGAACTGTACAAGACCTGATATTGCCTATACTGTGAGTAGATTAAGCAGGTACAATTGCAACCCTGGGCAGGATCACTGGAATGCTCTCCACAGAGTTCTACGGTACCTGAGAGGAACTTCAAACTATTGCCTAAGTTTTGGGAAGTATCCTGCTGTGCTAGAAGGGTATTGTGATGCTAACTGGATATCAGACTCAGATGAGTGCAAATCCACTAGCGGGTACATCTTCACACTTGGTGGTGCGTCTGTGTCATGGAAGTCTACCAAACAGACATGTATAGCCCGATCCACCATGGAGTCTGAGTTTATAGCCTTGGAGAAAGCTGGAGAGGAAGCTGAATGGATACGAGGTTTCCTGGGTGGAATTCCACTCTGGCCCAAGCCTGTGTCTTCGATCGCAATCCACTGTGACAGTCAAGCTGCTATTGGATGCGCAAAGAATAGTGTATACAACGGAAAGTCTATACATCTTCGAAGAAGACACAAGACAGTGAAACAACTACTCTCTACTGGCATCATCTCTATAGACTTTGTAAGGTCTAAAGAGAATATTGCAGATCCTTTGACGAAAGGGTTATCTAGAGAGGTAGTTAGATCCACATCGAAGGGGATGGGACTCAAGCTCATAGAATAAATCGCCATGAAGGACACTCAACCTTGTGAATGGAGTTCCAAGATCAAGGTTCAATGAGATAACTAATTTTTGGTGATGTCGAGAGAAAGCACTATCTTTGTCCCTCCCTATGGTGTAACCGTATGATAGTGCTGCCTGCATGTTTTAGGATGATCTGTCAGGATCTTAATGAGTTCCATGGCTTTGCTTACAGCGGAGTGTGGCAGGACACTCTTAATGGACTCACCTATGTGGATGTTGGAAGTGGGGCCGCTTCCTATGAGAATTTGAGCTTTTTCTCTAGAGACATTCATTAAGTCCGAGATTTAGCCCACGGCCAAAACGGGCACAACGGCAAGAGCTTGGCAGCTTTCTTTTTCTTTGAGACATCAAAGTGTGGTTGTTATTTCTGAATTGCACTCACTGTTGACGGTTCAAGACATTGTGTTCACCGAAACAACAAGCAGTTCCGGTAACCTCTCACTATGTTAAGGTTCAATCTCTGGGACACCTTAGCCTAATATTGATGTATTATGTTTTCTCGTATTTCGTCGATATGTTTTATCATTCATGTGGGGGATTGTTAGAAAAAACGCTTTAAAATTACCAATTTTTCCATGGACTATGTTTTGATCCCTAGACCTATTACCCATTAATTGTTTTTTCTTTTGAATAGATAAAACAATAGTCCCACATTGACTAAAATCTAAAGAGTTTTAGACATAAATACCATAGAGTTGGCTATAAGGGCATGGCCCTTGGGTCATTAGACTTTTGTGCTTGGGGGGGAGGCTTAGACTAGGGCAAGGTTGCCTTTCCCGTACGCGCGGTGCTTCGCACAGAAGCACGCACGCCGCCGCCACCGTCCGTCCGGTCGGTCGGTCGGGTCGGGTCGGGTCGGGCTCGGGTTCGGGTGTGGGTGTGGGTGTGGGTGTGTATCACGTCCCGGACATATGCAAGAATCTTATCTCAGAAACCATCTTACTTGGAAAAGGTTTTAAATTTGTAGCTGAGTCTAACAAAGTTGTAATCTCTAAAGGTGGTGACTTCGTAGGAAAAGGATATGTCACTGATAACATGATTAAGCTTAGTGTACTTTCTTTGAACTTGAATGATAATGCATCTTCTTCTGCTTATGTTTGTGACTCCTCACATGTTTGGCATGATAGACTAGGACATGTTAATTTCAAATCTATTGAAAGACTTGCTAAATTAGGCTGCATTCCTAAAATAAACTTTGACAGAGGTCATAAATGTGAAATTTGTGTTGAATCTAAATATGCTAGAAAACCCTTTAACAAAAAGGTTGAACGTAGTACAACTCCCCTAGAACTAATCCACTCCGATTTGGGAGATTTGAAATCAACACCAACTAGAGGTGGGAAAAAATGGTATATCACTTTTATAGATGATCACTCAAGATACTGTCAGGTTTATCTTCTTAGAAGTAAAGATGAAGCCCTAGACGCTTTCAAATTATATAAACTTGAAGTAGAAAACCAAAGAGGTGTTACTATTAAAACTCTTAGGTCGGACCGAGGCGGTGAGTATGTGATACCTATAGGAGAATTCTGCAAACTTAATGGCATCATTCATAAAACTACTGCACCTTATTCACCTGAGTCGAATGGAGTAGCTGAAAGGAAAAACCGAACACTCATAGATATGGTGAACGCTATGTTAGCTAGTTCAGGGCTACCTTCGAACCTGTGGGGGGAAGCAATTCTCTCTGCTTGCTATATCTTGAACCGAGTTCCATTTAAGAAATCCGACAAAACTCCATATGAGTTATGGAAAGGAAGACAACCGTCCTATGCATACTTTAAAGTGTGGGGGTGTTTGGCCAAGGTGGCCACTCCTCGTTCCAAGAAAACCAAAATAGGACCTAAAACTGTAGATTGTGTTTTCCTAGGATATCCTGAGCACACTAGTGCTTATAGGTTCATGGTAATTGGTGAGAACACCATAATGGAATCCAGAGATGCAGTGTTTTTCGAACACATTTTCCCTTTAGGGTCTGGACCTCATAAAAGGGTCCGCAATGATCTCTCAGATGTTCCTTCGACTAGTCAACCCCCGTCTCTAGATGCTGAAACCGAACCTAGAAGAAGTAAGAGGGTCAGAACCGAGAAAGGTTTCGGTCCAGATTTTGTGACTCTTACGGTAGAGTCTGAACCCCAAACCTATAAGGAAGCTATGACTTATCCGGAAGCTCCCTTCTGGGAAGAAGCTTCAAATAATGAGTGGGATTCCATTCAACAAAATGAAACTTGGGAGCTTGTAGACTTACCTCCTGGTAGTAAAACCATAGGTTGCAAGTGGGTCTTCAAAAGGAAACTTAGAACAGATGGAACTATAGAAAAACACAAAGCTAGGTTGGTAGCTAAGGGGTACAGACAACAGGAAGGATTAGATTTCTTTGATACCTATTCACCGGTCACTAGAATCACTTCTATCCGGATGATGATTGATATTGCTTCTATTTATGATTTGCATATACATCAGATGGATGTTAAAACTGCTTTTTTATATGGTGAATTGAATGAAGAAATTTATATGGACCAACCTGAAGGTTTTGTTGTGAAAGGTTTTGAAGATAAAGTATGCAAACTGAAAAAATCTTTGTATGGTTTAAAACAAGCACCTAAACAGTGGCATGAAAAATTTAATCATGTAATGATATCTAATGGCTTCAAGGTTAATGAATTTGATAAATGTGTTTACATTAAATCTGTGGATGATTCTCATGTTATTGTGTGCCTATATGTTGATGATATGCTCATATTAGGTAGTAACCTTGATAGTATCAATACCACTAAAAGCATGCTTAACGAAAACTTTGACATGAAAGACTTAGGCCCTGCTGATGTAATCTTAGGGATGAAAATCAGAAAGATGTCTGATGGATATAGTCTTAGTCAATCTCATTATGTTGAAACTGTGCTTAAGAGATTTAATCATGAAAATGCTAAACCTGCAACTACTCCTTATGATCCCAATTGCAAATTGAAAAAGAACAAGGGTGAGGGTATTTATCAACTTGAGTATTCTCGTGTTATTGGCAGTCTTATGTATTTAATGAACTGTACAAGACCTGATATTGCCTATACTGTGAGTAGATTAAGCAGTTACACTTGCAACCCTGGGCAGGATCACCGGAATGCTCTCTACAGAGTTCTACGGTACCTGAGAGGAACTTCAAACTATTGCCTAAGTTTTGGGAAGTATCCTGTTGTGCTAGAAGGGTATTGTGATGCTAACTGGATATCAGACTCAGATGAGTGCAAATTCACTAGTGGGTACATCTTCACACTTGGTGGTGCGTCTGTGTCATGGAAGTCTACCAAACAGACATGTATAGCCCGATCCACCATGGAGTCTGAGTTTATAGCCTTGGAGAAAGCTGGAGAGGAAGCTGAATGGATACGAGGTTTCCTGGGTGGAATTCCACTCTGGCCCAAGCCTGTGTCTTCGATCGCAATCCACTGTGACAGTCAAGCTGCTATTGGATGCGCAAAGAATAGTGTATACAACGGAAAGTCTATACATCTTCGAAGAAGACACAAGACAGTGAAACAACTACTCTCTACTGGCATCATCTCTATAGACTTTGTAAGGTCTAAAGAGAATATTGCAGATCCTTTGACGAAAGGGTTATCTAGAGAGGTAGTTAGATCCACATCGAAGGGGATGGGACTCAAGCTCATAGAATAAATCGTCATGAAGGACACTCAACCTTGTGAATGGAGCTCCAAGATCAAGGTTCAATGAGATAACTAATTTTTGGTGATGTCGAGAGAAAGCACTATCTTTGTCCCTCCCTATGGTGTAACCGTATGATAGTGTTGCCTGCATGTTTTAGGATGATCTGTCAAGATCTTAATGAGTTCCATGGCTTTGCTTAAAGCGGAGTGTGGCAGGACACTATTAATGGACTCACCTATGTGGATGTTGGAAGTGGGGCCGCTTCCTATGAGAATTTGAGCTTTTTCTCTAGAGACATTCATTAAGTCCGGGATTTAGCCCACGGCCAAAACGGGCACAACGGCAAGAGCTTGGCAGCTTTCTTTTTCTTTGAGACATCAAAGTGTGGTTGTTATTTCTGAATTGCACTCACTGTTGACGGTTCAAGACATTGTGTTCACCGAAACAACAAGCAGTTCCGGTAACCTCTCACTATGTTAAGGTTCAATCTCTGGGACACCTTAGCCTAATATTGATGTATTATGTTTTCTCGTATTTCGTCGATATGTTTTATCATTCATGTGGGGGATTGTTAGAAAAAACGCTTTAAAATTACCAATTTTTCCATGGACTATGTTTTGATCCCTAGACCTATTGCCCATTAATTGTTTTTTCTTTTGAATAGATAAAACAATAGTCCCACATTGACTAAAATCTAAAGAGTTTTAGACATAAATACCATAGAATTGGCTATAAGGGAATGGCCCTTGGGTCATTAGACTTTTGTGCTTGGAGGGAAGGCTTAGACTAGGGCAAGGTTGCCTTTCCCATACGCGCGGTGCTTCGCACAGAAGCACGCACGCCGCCGCCGTCCGGTCGGTCGGTCGGTGGGTTCGGGTTCGGGTGTGGGTGTGGGTTCATTAGATCCTATCTTTTTGCTGAAACTTTTGGTACGTGTTTTACACACATGTAGAAGAATCTTCTTCTTTGTCTGCACATGTTTGTCTTGGCTTTCTTGTCTGTACGTGTTTGTCTTGCTTTCCATGTCTGCACATGTTTGTCCTGGCTTTCTTGTCTGTACGTATTTGTTTTGGGTTTCTTGTCCGTACATGTTTGGCTTGGCTTCTTGACAACACACTGCTCTAAGCCTGACAAAAGCAACACTGTTTTTAACCCAACATTACCAGTATTTCTGTCATACGCATGGTTTGGTTGCATGCATTTTTCCTCTCGTTTGTAACGTCTTAAACACTATATAAGGGAGGAGTCTTGAGCTCATTTGACACACCACAGAGAAACATCTCTTCTACTCTCCCTCTGTTTTTCTGTAAACATTTCTTCTACTGTTTTAAGTTCTGTCAAGCTCTAAGGGTACCCTCATTGTATGCTACATTGAGGGGTACTAACTGTAGTTGTATCCTGGAGGTGACTCGCCAACTGCTGTAGCATCTCAGAGGAGTGGCAGGCGATATTGCCTTTAGGACAACGTAGTTTACGTGCCTCTACATTTTCTGTGCAACAACATCAGCAACATTATTTTGAGCTAAGTATTTTCTTCTCGGTTACATTATTAGTATTTTCTCCGACATGTTTCATCAAGAAGCTGTGGATTTTGATGAAGCAAATTGTTGAGGAGTTTAACATCTCCTCTCAGTGAAGCTTCATAAAGCCCCGGCGCCATTGATATCTCGCACGCTCCCAAATTACTAGCTTCTACTGATATATGATAAGATGTTTTCAAATAGATTCAAAGAACCTACTAAAACCCCCATTGAAATGAAGTTTTTCGACTTCTCTGTCTCCTCTTTCTCCCCGGTTTCCCTATATCCGCCTTCACACAATTCCAAAATATTTAAAAACGCGTTAGTCCTACCACCGCCAGCAGGCCACCACCAAGAAAGTGCAATAATCGAGTTTAAAACCAAAATAAAAAAACAACCACTTGTCTGTCGCATCTTTGTGAAATATCAACTCTGACTCTACGAGTTTATTGGTAAAGGTGAAATTATTAACATGACAAGTAGACATCAATCGCATTCTTACCGGAAATAAGTAATGTTCATATTTTATTCAAGATCCAGCAAATCAAACTCAGTCAATGGAACGCATTCACTTGTTTTATTTAGAACTGGTCTAATAATAAATAGATCAGATAGAAGAAATGCACATATTATGGATTTTAACTACATGAATGTTTATACTTTTATATTAGGGTGTATGCCACTATTTAGACACCATAACGCACCTGATAGGAAAATTATCTGAAGTTGTAGGTTAAGTAAGAAAATAATTGATCAAAACGCGTTACATCGCAATCAGCGTGAAAATACCAATCAACTGATGATACTTTCTAACATTATCTGAATACTGTCGGCGCTGCCGGATGCGATATATGCTAGTACTATATGTAGCACGACTTGGGGTCAAGCCGCGTTACTAAAAGTCAAACTTTTATAGAATGTTTTTGCCTTTATCTCGTGGATCACGACAAACTTTTTTTTATTCTTTATCGCTTTATCCCAATCAAAACTTGCAAAGACTTTCCGTTGCTATGTGCCCATGTTGACAGTTGACTTGTTTGATTGATAAGAAAAAATCAAAAAAACAAATACGGAGTAAGTTGTTTTTTCTGGTCCTTCTATTTACATTAATGGATGTTAACTAACACAGCTATTAGTTACGGAAGCTGATCGGTAGATGTATTGATCGGAGTTGATTATAGCCAACAATTTCATTCATTTGTCCAACGATCCGCGAGTTATAATCCCAAAGATGTCACTATCCATTCACAAAAAACTCGCCTAAATAAAAGTAACATAAAACCCTTAAAAAACAAAAATAACACAAAACCCCCAAAGTTTTTTTGGTTTCATCATAAAATTTGATGAAACCTCGTAGATTTTGACGAAACCAATTTTTGGTTTCATCATAAAATTTGATGAAACCAATTTTGAAATTTGGGGTTTTTGTATCAATTTAGTTTAAGATGGAGTTTTAATGAATTCCAACATTTGAGTGGGATTTTTATACCATAAATTTGGTCGCCTTGGGTTTTTATGACTAGTCAAACAAAACCAAAAATGGTAAAGATGAGTTAAACCAATGTTACATTACTGAAGGAGAAGTAAATAATACTGCTAACGCAAAATTCAATAAGTGGCCGGTGGTATCCAAAATATTAATATTGGGTGTACCTAATTTGTACCTAGTTTACCAAAAATGGTAAAAATGAGTTGGACCAATTTTACATCACTGGACGAGCGGTAAATAATACTGCTGACGCAAAATTCAATAAGTGGTCGTTGTTGTCCAATACTTTATAAGGTGTTTAGTAGGAATCAAATACTAATTTGTACCTAATTAAAAGAGCGTGGACTATTTTTGCACTAAATTTTTTAGTTTTTCTTTGGATAGCAGAGGAAGAAGAGTTTGTGCTCCTCCAAAGCATAAATCAATCGCATAAGTCAATCGTAAAAGTCATAAGTAAAATTATTTTGTTTTATAAAACTACGGGCTTTTTTGTTTCTAAAAATCATTCCGATATTGTGTTCCTAAACAACTAATTAATTTAGAAAAAATGGATCAATTGCTTAAATATTCTTAAAATATGGTTCAAATGGACAAGTAAACATTAGAGATGGGTGAAAAGGACACCAAAAATCTTAGACAATTATGTCCCTAATCTTTATTGAGGTAGGATCCATGGACACTCTTAGATGGACAAGGTCAGACAAGATTTGCGCTACTTTCTCCGCAAAACCCAAATGACAATGAATTTAAGTTTAATATTTTGATGTTATGTTCCTTTTATAAGACTCTACATTCCTATAAAAAAATGAACGCAATTCGAGATAACAAACCTCACCATCTACCAATCTTAATTTCAACCGTTAAATTTGAACGACTGATATTCAAAGGGGTAGATGGTCGTTTTATACATCTCAAATTGTGTTCATTTTTTGTAGGAATGTAGAGTCTTATAAAAGTAACATATCATCAAAATATTATACTTATTGTTGTTGGAATGTAGAGAAGATAAAAAGGAAGAGAGAAGTTTCTATTGATCTGGGTAAATTGTATTACATAAATATATTCCTTTATACATAAGTAGGAAGCAGACCCCAGACACCATATTGGGCCGCACATCCATAGGCTACAATCCCTACAACACTCCCCCTTGTGCGTTCCAGTAGAACTTCATATGTAGTGCTTCACATATATTGCTTCGAATATAGTTCTTCAAATATCGTCCTCTCCTTGATAACTTGTGCCGAAATCAATTGCCTCATTAAAACTTTGACAAGGAAAAACCCAGTGGGATAAAACCTTGGTACAACTCTTCACATCTTTACATGTAGTTCATCACATGCAATACGATCTTCAAAGATCGATGAGTCTAAGTTAATTGCCTCGTTAAAACTTCGTCAGAAAACCCAAAGGGACAAAACTTGAACTAAAGAAAAAAAGTACAATATTAAGCAAACTTAGAACATAGTTGGACTCGAATATGTTGCTTCATTAAAACCTTCACAAGGAAAACCAAGTGGGATAAAACCTTGACGAAGGGAAAAGAGTAAACGTGACATATGCTAGTAAAGGTGATCTGTTGTAGATGATCACTTTGCTCTGTTGAAGTTGACTAGTTATTTCACAACTCTTAAGGCAGAAAATCCTCGTGGGAAAGACAATAGCCTTTGCTGAGAAATTACATTCCTGGTGTTTGTTGTTGTCTCATTAAAAACCTTGCCGAGTAACAAAACCCTGTGGGAAAAAGAAACCTCGGTGAAGGAAAATAGTTCAACACACCATTAGATGCTCCCCCTGATGTCAGTCAATTTTCATTAGTCTAGTGCAGTCAAAACGAGTTTATCACACTATACTTTGGTGACTTGAATGTTTATATGACCATGTTGTTGATTCTGGAAGTTACGTTGCTTGACAGAATATCGCGTTTCATTTCTTTGATTCAGATATTTTCAGTAATATCAACGCGATCTTTATGTCTCCAACGTTCAACATACTTGATGTTTTTAGTGTTGTCTCGCTAAAAACCTTGTCGAGTAACAAAACCCTTTGGGGAAAACTATTCTCGATCGAAAGGAAAAAGAGTACAACGCAACTTCAATTACGAAGTAACATTTGTCGACATCATGTCCTTGGATCCTCCCCCTGATGTCGGCATCTATCCCTGATTACTTTCAGAGTTGTTCCAAACAGTTCCTTTAGTCATGTACTTTTCGAAACTGAATATCGGTAATGACTTAGAAAATAATCTACCATATCTCCCCCCGATTACTTTCGTTGCAGAAGAGATTATTGTTCTTTCATAATCAACAACTTTTGGGTTGCAGTTCCTTTAGCATTCCCTTTTAATGTATTTGCTGGGATAAAACTGACTCATGTCAATGGCTATTTTTAAGTATATTATTATGTTCATTATATCATTCCAATGACGTTGCGTTGGCGCTGAGCTATATTTAGCTAACAAGTTTCCTGGGGATGTAATTTAATCGAGTACATTATTATACTAAGTACAACAATGCGTTTATTGTACTTAGATATGGGAATTTCATCTCCCAACACGTATTCATCATCTTCCTTTAGACAAAACGGTCATTTACTTACATTTGAACCTTGACTAATCATGAAAATGCTATCAAGATGCATGTCTTTGTTAAATTGCCTGAAAATTTTAGACATATGCAAACTGGTGGAATAATATACCACAAGATCAATATTCGGTCGAGCTTTCCCCAGATTTTTCATCTCAAATTCGAATTTCAAATAGATTTTAAGGTCTCTTATTACATAAATAACTACAATTCCAAATCGAGAACTTTCTTGTGAATACGCAAGGAAAAATAACTTACTTGTATATCCCTCCAAACCAAATAGCCACTTAGACGGGTACACCACATCTGCCTGATTGCTTCAATCTATAAGTGAGCATTCTATCTAACTGTAAACGCACTCCGTCGTTTAGAGTCACTTGATTTGGGAAACAAAAGTCTATCAAGTACTTTTATACATATCTTTTGTCTCTTGATTCTTTCATAGATACGTAAAAACCACATACATATGATGCATTTCAAGTCTTTTTGAAATTACCAAGCTATCTAAGTAGAGGAACACTATAACGTTCATTACAAGAGGACAATTCCAGGGCTTTGTGAGAAACCTCGCGCCACAAGGAGAGTCTTGATACTTTGAGACTTCATTCTTCCCATTGTTCTCTATGACGAACAATCATGTATGTCCCAAAGGCTTTACGCTTGGTTGGTTAGCACTACCACACCAAATACCCGTTATATTTTTCAAAGAACCAAGTTATACCTGGATTGTGTAGGCCAAATATGCTCTTTGTTGACATTAAGCAATAAGAAGCATGGTTCGATATCGTCGTGCTCTATTTTCTTGAGGAACTATACACAAAAATAATCATTAATATGCTCGCACAATCTTTCCATTAACTCGTGTGGTTCTCATAATCCTTTAAGATTTCATTTTTCCGTGGAATCATTAAACTTCGGAGCGTCCTCCGGTATTGATTCATGGACATAGTCAGAGACAAACAAATGAGATGATTTCATTAATGATAAAATTAGGTTGTTCCTTACTCATCTACATCCTTTCTAGGTGAACACTGATCGAACTTGGTGGTCTCTCCATCTTCCTTGGTGGAGACACGGCCTTAACTACATTTCCACCAAGTGTAGTTGCAACACCTTAGTCTACGGTGTACCCCATACTAAAGATTTATAACCATGAAGGAATATTTGTAGCTGGTAAGTGTGATCTTGTCACGTTGGCCATATCAGTGCACTTTCTGAAATCGATTATTCTTTGTCACTTCACATTTACATTTGTGGAGTACAATAATCAATATGAGACATAGTGGGAACACGCCACAACAATTCCTGTCGTTCCCTTATAAAATAATTTTCTTATCTCCCCCTAACAACGGGAAGACTATCTCATTAAAATGACAACCCGCAAATCTAGCGGTAAGAGATCTCCTGCCGAAAGTTTTAAAATGTGGATAATTGTTGGGAGTAAATATCCAACAAAACTACTTTATCGTTTATGACCTATCATAGTACGACGTGGATTCGTAATGGAACATATATAGTGCACCCAAAAATGCGTAAGAAACACGAATGTCAGGCTTATATCCAGTTACCAACTGGTATGCAGAAAAGGTTGACTAATTTTGGGTTCTAAAACTAATTAAGTAAAGATGCGTATAATAATGCATATCCCCAAAGCAATAAAAGGTAGGTTGGTACGCATAACCTATTCCTTAGACACCATTCGTAACCTTTGATGGTAGTATCTGCGAGACCATTGGGTATAAATATGATCCATATTGATCCTATTAAACATGCAATATTCATCAAGTCCTTTTGATATACATTCTCTAGCATTAACAAGGGTGGTGAGCCTTTGCACTTTGCATTGTGTAGTATGTGCTAGGAGTTTTACAAAAATTAAACGCATCATTTTTTGTGAGCAATAACTAATTCAATGCGTCGAATAATTCACCAGAGCCATAAATCACTTGACTGGTCCGCATTCTGCATGGATATATGTTCACTAACAACACTTTATTCTTTGAAAAATGAGTTATTTACCATTTTCACCTAAGTAAAACAGGATGGTCTTAATCATGTTTTACTAAAGAAAGATTTTGTAAGATGAGTGACGTGCTTTCTTACTCTAAAGCATAATGGGGAGAGGCAGTGCAAATATAGTAACTTTAGAAATCACTTATTGTGATAGATGCCATAACTTCGCATTCTATTAGTTCATTGTATTGTACACTCAAATGAAGTAATGCCAGTATAATTAGTACTTCAAAACGGAACATCGTGTCACAACCAATGTGCCTTATGTTTATGTCAAAGTCTTTACGAATCAATCACAATCATTTACAATTCAGTAACTCAAGTTCCAATGATTTACAATTCACTAGATTTACACATTAATTTTCTAAGGATATCCTTTCTTACACATTCATTAGGAATAGTTAATAGATGCAATCAACTTCATTCTCACTGTAAGTTTACAAAAAGGTAGGTAATAGTTCATGCATGGACATCCTTTGGTGTGATTAGCCCTTATTACATTCAGAGCTTAGACATTGAGTCGTGAGAGATTTAATAAGTGGTGTGGCCTTATTACGTAACAAAAGTCGAATTTAACTCAATTACTTTAAAGAGAATATATGTTACGTTTCATCCAGATATATCTCAAGTGCTTTAGAGAATTTATGTCTCGTGGTTTCACTCCATAAGTGCAAACATTGGATCTAGTTCAATTGAATAAAATAGTCAATTGGCCAGGCAAAGTTCTTGTTGCCATTAAAGTTGATGTGAAAATTGGTTGTTACCATATACTATGATACACACATTACATTGTCTATATCAACACTTATGACCAGGTGCATTTCCAACTCTTTCATTTATGATGGGAGGTAGAATTACATCTTAGCTTCATCCTGTAATCAGCTGATACTTGTACTTTGGTGTCATTACTGCTGGGAAAAAATGCATCTTTGTCTCATGATATATATGTCCCTTTTCACATGCTTTATATGAGTCATTACGTCTAACCCTTATTACTTCGGGGTTCTTTCCATTTTCAATTTTGCTACATTTAGCTTAATTTTAGAAATTTCTTTATCTCAATAAGCCAAGAGAATATCACTATACATACTATAAGAAAATGTGTCTCTTGCGACTAATTTTATCGACTGTCTAAAAAATTAGTCGTTGGTTTCCTGTAGCTACTCATGTTTGCGTCTGAAAAAAAAATAGTCACTACAGAATACTATACACTATTTTCTTGCAACAAAAAATCTACGTTAGTCGTTGGACGTATCGTACAACTTATTTGGAGCGACTACTTGGATACGCTTGAAGCCATTTATGTTCAGCCACAATGAATGCAACGACTAATTTTCTTTTAGTCGATAGTGTTATCTATCTACAAATTCCTTGCGACTGAAAATATCTACTAATCGCTGGAGCTATCTTACAACTTATTTTGGAGCAACTACATAAAAACGTCGGAATCTATTTTTGTGTAACAATAATTTTTGTAGTGACTGATTTCCTTCAATCACTAGTATTCTCTATCTACTATTTCCTTGCATCTGATAATTTATGTTAGTCACTGGAGCTAAATTAGAACCAACTTAGGTTGGACATTATTCACGTCCAGCAACAATAAGTCTAGCGACTGATTTCGTTTTTAGCTTTACATGTCAAGAAATATTCGTCTAGCTATATAATTCGTTCGACTTTGTTGAATATGCATGCTTAGAATTACATATATATGTCGATTCCAAAAATGACCCTCTTTATCGAATCGTATAATTGAATTAAATAAGACTAGTCTTCTATACCACATTTGAAGTTCGAATCGACATTGAGATTCATATTTATCGATTTCGATGATGTATCATGTTAAGTTTGAAGTCAGAACCCTCCCAGAGCTTCGTGCTTCATGGTTTATATGCCATTATACCACATTTGAAGTTCGAGTCGACACTGAGATTCAATATTTATTGATTTCGATGATGTATCATGCTAAGTTTGAAGTCAAACCCCTCCCGAAGCTTCGTGCTTCATAGTTTATATGCCATTATACCACATTTGAAGTTCGAATCGACACTGAGATTCATATTTATCCATTTCGATGATGTATCATGCTAACTTTGAAGTCAGAACCCTCCCGGAGCTTCGTGCTTCATGGTTTATATGCCACTATACCACGTTTGAAGTTCGAATCGACACTGAGATTCATATTTATCGATTTCGATGATGTGTCATGCTAAGTTTGAATTCAAAACCCTCCTGGAGCTTTGTGCTTCATAGTTTATATGCCATTATACCAAATTTGAAGTTCAAATCGACACTGAGATTCATATTTATCGATTTCGATGATGTATGATGCTAATCAGAACCCTCCCGAAGCTTCTTGGTTCATAGTTTTTATGCTTATTGAGTCTACGAGTGTGAACTAAAGCTACTTCATGACCTGTATGACCAATCAAAATTACTTCGTGACCTATGTGACTTGTCGAAATTGCTTGTCGAAATTCAAACCGAAAACACAAAGAAACACACCAATTATCAAATTCATTTTTCTTATTTTTCATCTTCATTCTTATATATTTTTTTGGATTTTTTATATCAGAATGTTGATAAAAATGTCCTAAATATATTAATATCTTTTGGAATTTTTTTTTATAAAACGGAAGACATGAGTTCGCATTAGCACAAAGAGAAACACACATACTTCTTAATCCGTATGATTATCCCAAAATACAATCCCAACCGTCAAATTCTTTTTCTCAATCCGTATGAGTGGATGAAACGAAATCTGGTCTATCCATCACTTTCATTTGGTTGTATCACCACACACTCTCTCAACCACTCAAACTCTAATTTCTGTATGTTTTTCTCTTTCTTTCTCTCCCATGTTCTTCCTCTTCTTCACATACGACCGTCGGTGCTCCATCACCACCGCTATTCTTCTCTCAATCATTTTCAGCATAGCAGAACGACTTGGTTTGGAATGAGCTTCTATCAATCATTTTCTTCTCAAATTTAGGGAAGCGAGAATAACAGCTGCTGCAGGATTTCAGTGAGATCCATGAATTCGGGGAACTGGTTGAAGATGAGGAAGAGATGGTGGTTGGTATGAAGGTCTGTTAGATGGGTTTGATGGACGAAGAAATTGAAGCAGAGAAGTTAGGGTTTCAAGGAATATAGAGATGGGTTTGTGTTTATGTTCAAGCTGAGGGGAAATCAAGGGATAATCTCAACGTGATAAATTTTCCAAACCCCAGACATAAAACAACTACAACAACAACAGACAATTATTTAACCCCGATCTGAAATCAGACGGAAAAAGGATACTCCTACATTTTTTAATTAGGGACAATCAAGTGGAGTCTTTCTTTAAATTTGTGTTGTAAATCATCGAAATTTGGTTATTGAATTTTGATTTGGTTGTGTTATCATGTCGAGAAAGATGCTAATCGATGGAGAAGTGAACATCTCTAACGAACAGGAATATGATTACGATCTGTTTGTGATTGGTGCTGGTAGTGGTGGTGTTCGTGCTTCTAGAACTTCAGCTGCTTAGGGAGCTAAGGTGAGTGATTTCAACTCTAAGCTGTTGTGTGAATTAATAATATTGTTGGATAATTGGTTGCAGTCTGAATTGTATAGTAGTATTTCTTCTTATTCAAGCCGGATGTTGTTGCTCTCTATATGCTTGTGAATATTTCCTTGAAATTATCTACAGGATTTCTCTATTTTAGGATTGAATTGTACTTTGGATAGTGGTGTTGCTTGTGTGAGATTATGTTTTGGTTTCCTCACTCTATTCTTGTTGTTTTTACGGAAAATGAGAGATCAGAGGGGATGAAATTGAGAGATAGAATAAAAAATGGTTGTCAAATTGATTCTACAACAATAATTAAAAGCTGGGTTTGGATTGGATTTGAGAGTATTGTGATAGAGACTCAATGGTGTTAATGGTGGTTGATTTTGCAGCTTTGAATGAAGATTTCTGGTGGATGATTGCAGGTGGAAATAGGAGCTTGTATTGCTGTGTTATTTTTGGCAGTATTGACAAAGTCTAGTTTGAATTAAGAGATGTTGGAGCTGTGTTCTGTTCTTAAAGGAGTTGCTTCCATGGTCACAATTGCTAGGTGGTCATTGAACTGATGCTGCAACAGATGGCTAGATGGCTGCAGTTTTGGTGTTAATACAGTGAATGGCTGATTGAGGCTTAGCTGGATTTTGGCAGTTAAGTTGCAGATAGAGCTGGCATAGCAGGTAGTTTTGGAGACTGTAAGTGGTGCTGCAGGCTAGATAAGGAACTGAACTGAATTATGTCAAGTATGGAACAAGTGGAGAAGCCATGAATAAGGCTGTGAAGACATTTGTTAGCAGGTATGAAGGGGAAGATTATGTGTGATGCTAGTCAATTTGATTTTAAGAGATTTTTATTGTTATATAGCCTTTTCATCAGTTTGATTTTATTTCTTATCATCAATATTTTCTTTCTTCTGCAGTCATTATGATGGGAAGAAGTAGAGGGGGATTGTCACAAAGATCTGGTGGGAGAGTTGATCCTTTGCAGAATTTTGTGTCAGAGAGAAGTGCAGTTGCAAGACAGAAGCCACCAACAAATGGTAATGAAATATATATACATTTGTCTGGGTCAATAAGCATAAAAACCCCATGTTTGACGCAAATTGAGCCAAGTACATATGGAAAGAGTTGCGCTAGGGTAATAGGACTCTTGTTATGTACTTTTTCTTTTCATTTCGGGTTCACTCTTCTTCTTTTTTTTTATGAAATCTTATAGTAATTTCTGTCACCTTTAGGACCATTACACGCTTGAACTCGATGTTGAGTTTGCTGCCATTGAAAAAGCATATGAGGACAGCCAATAAGAGTTACGGGGCAAGTTTGAGTAAACATTTCAGGGTGAAGTGTAAGCGTAATCTCCAAATTTCTTTAAAAAATCCTGCTGAAGGCTGAAAACTTGGAAAACTGGGCCAACCTGTGGAATTACTTGAGAGCACCGGAATTTCATGGTAATTATGTTTGGCTCTAATGAGAATTTAAGTTTTTCTAAAGTCTATAGTGGTTTACGTGTAATTCTGATTCTATATTCCTGTTTTTTCATAGGCAAGATCGAAGAGGGCCTGTTTTTTTTTCATAGGAAAGATCGAAGAGGGAAGACCAAATTTTTGGATCATTCTAATTTTGATAGAAGTTGAACTTTGTATTTTATTGTTCTAATTTGAATTGTTCACTATTTGTATTGATGCTGCGAACAGGAAGATATGAAGGATGAAACAGAGTAGGTCCAAATTCATCAAGTTAATGAATGTGGCTTTAAAGAATTTAGGTCAAGCTTCTCTGCCAAAGGATGCACTAGATCCAAATGTGAAACATAGGATGGAGGGCGACAACTTGAAGATGAGAATGATGCTTATAGCGAGGACGAGGAAAACGAGAGATATGGCGAAGAAGAAAATATGGTGGATGGTCAGTATTGGGAATGATGGGGAATTGGATGAGCATATAATGAAGCTAAAGAGGATGAGGAATGAATGGAAGTCTGACGGTACTTGTCTGGAGTTTTTTGCACAACATTTCTTAATTATTCACACATTTATATTCTGGATATGACCCGTATGTTAGATCTTCTTTTTTCTATATATATAATAGCTAGTTCTGACTTCTAAGTTTATAATCAGTGTTCGGATATAGTAGTATGAGCAATATATGGTAGTTTCTTGAAACCAAATATGAACATTCTAAAGTGTAGCTGCTCAACCTCTTAAGCTTTAACAAAAATGCAGTCGCTGACCCTCTCGTGCTATGACCTAAATGCAGTCGCTGGACTTCTTATGCTTCAATTGTGCTATAAACTAGATGTAGTAGCTCAACCTCTTGTTCTTCAACAATAATCTGATTCCTGGACCGCTTATGCTACAACCTAATTGTAGTCGCTGAATCTCTCGTGCTTCAAAAAATATGCAGCCGCTGCAGCTGTTGTTCCACCACTACTATGTAGTCGCTCAACCTCTTATGCTTCAACAAAAATGTTATCGCTGAACCTCTTGTACTACAACATAATCGTACTCGGTGAACCTGCTCTGCAATGTGATGAAGATTAGTCGCAGCACATGTTTGACTACACCCATGCGACTGAAACGCGCCAGTAACAAGAATTGTATAGTGATCAGGTATTATAGCCGCTGATGATTGTAGAAATGCATCTCTAGCGACAACAGTGTCGCTGCGAACCTCTTAGTCACATACTTTCTTGCGACACCGATGCAACTACAGAAATTTAGCCGTTGGAGGGCTGTAGAATTTAAAAGTGACATCTTGCGTCTGTATTGTGTTTGTCGGTAAAGGCCAGTTTTCTTGTAGTGGTACATGTCAACCAATTACTTTAGGTTGAATAGATTACTAAAGATAGTTATCTTGTTGTGATATGTCAACATATACTGGTTTGTTAGTATCGTGGATGAAGTAGAGAAATGTAAATTTTCTGACTCATATCATGTTTTGCGAGTTCTTCCACAAAATTTGGAATACATGTGATTTTATTTGCAACGTAGTTTTTGAAAATACCGACTTTTAATAGTCGCATAACATTTCAAATTTGGGAAGAAAATATCAAGTACACAATAATGGTGCTTAAGTACTTCTAGACCCCTTTTTCTATCTCCCTAAAACTTTTTTCTCTCCACCCCTCTCAGAACCCTAGCCTTCATTCCCTTCTCCTGCTCAGATCGGCTCTCTTGGAGCACATCTGAGCAGGATAAGATCAACCAACCATCAATCTTCATTTAATCTTCGACATATGCTTTGTTTCTAGTTGTTTTTTAAGATTTTTGGGTTGGAATCTGATTTTTTTTTTCAGATTCAAACACAACTTGAGTTAGATTTCGATATATTAGCACTGTTCTTCAGATTTATTTGCTACTTTAATCTCTTCTTTGATTTCAGGAAGAGTTGCAAAGTCTTTAGTTTCTGTTTTTTAGCTTTGGGTTTGCTTTCTCTAGGGTTCTTCTTTTAGGATATCTATTGTCCTGCTGTGGTAATTTTATAAGGGTTTGTTGATATTCCTATTTGGGAGTTGAAGATTCATCAAGTTTTTCTCAAAAATCTTGCTATTATGTTCACTCCAGCATTTGTTCTGGATCTTGTTTCAAAGGAGTTTTCAACAACACTCAATCAGCAACATCATAAAAGTTCTCAAGCAAGCCCCATGATTCCGATTCCGATTTACTCAGCAACAACAACAAAGACACCAGCACCAAAGTTTTCAAAGACACGGACAACGGCTACTACAAAGACACGGAAGATCCCAGCAACTATCAGTTCTATGAGACCGAGTCAGATGAAGACCCAAACTGACCCAGACCGATTCCGTCACCTGGAAACCGAGTTAAGTTATACCGGTTACCTTTGTTACTTTTACTATAAAATCATTGATAATTGGATGGATCTATGGATTCTTCTACACCTATGTCAGTACTATGATTTTGAAAAACCTTTGAGAAATGGTTGGATTTACAGATCCTAACACTTCTATTGATTATAGATTTGTCATTTGGGTTGAAGTGTTACTTTTTTTCCAACCAAGACCATTTAAACTAGTTCTGTTACCTTTGAATCAGGTTGGAATGGTAGGAAATCATTCTCAGAATTGGCATTGTAGTTATGTTGTTAATTATCTTGATGTCTTGTGTTGTCTGTTTGAAATCTATGTAACTGTTGTGAACTTAAGAGTCAGTCCTGTAATGGAAGTATGGAACCCCACCTTGAATCGGAATATTGTAATCAGTATCTCCGAGGCTTGCCTCTTTTATGAAAATTTTTTTTTAAGTACTTCTAGACCCCAAATAAATACATTGGAATTGGGTTGGTACAACCAATTAAACAAAAGACACCATTCAACTATAGCCGATATCATATTCAAGAGAATAAAATAACAATAAAACCAAAACTCTTAATGATCAACAATCATAATTAAATTGACTGTCTATATGATATGGACTTATCTTAAGATAAAAATAAATAAACCTAGGCATGTTCTAAAAACGAATAAATAAGCCTAGCAATTATTCAATGTAAAGGTCCACATTAGTGTTATAGTTACATACCTTGATCTTTGGTTCCCGTTATATATAGTCAGGACCGGCACAGCCTTGGCCGCGCACATCCCAAAAACACACACGAAGAAACAGGAACGAGACACCGGAACTAAGCTCAAGCTGGAACAGCATAGACCGGGCTGGATTGGACCGGACCAGGTTGGCTGGATCGGCCTGACCTGACCGAAAAGTTTTCACTTTTTAACAGATTTACATTTCAAAAGTCTTCGTCTACACAAAAGAGATTTCCCAGCGACGGCCAGAACTGAGATTAGGCTTTCCTTTAAAGAGAATTCCCACCGATGAAACAACTACCTTGTTTCTACTTCAATCCCTTCGCCAGCAAATAAGAAGATTCACTCCGTTCAAGGAGTTCATGTAAATAGACGCGTAACGTAGGAGGTCAGTGGACTAACAATCATCTTAAAGGAAAACATGTATATTCCGATCTCAATATCAAAGTAGGATCATTATAAGAAAATGGCCGGTATAGAAGAATTTAGGAAAGATAGTTATTTGAATCGCATGTGATGGGCTGTAATGCAGACATCCAAAGAAAGATAAATCAACCATACAACATACATGAAGTTATTAATTTATTTTAAAATAGGTTCACAGACATCATAAATGTAACCAAATCAGATTAATTTGAGGAGACATAACTTTTAAAGTAGGAAGAATATTGGGCCGCACATCCATGGGCTACAAGCTCTATAACAACATTTTCATTGTCGTTTAAGTTTTGCGGAGAAAATGACGCAAATCTTGTCTGACCTTGTCCATCTAAGAGTGTCCATGGATCCTCCCTCGTCTTTATATTCTTATTATTTCATTTTGTGATAACTTGTAAAATATAAGTCGGATTTTAATAAAATTTATATTTTTGGAAAGATTTTCAATTATTTACAAAACAAGATCCATTGTTGATAGTAAATTCCAAAGTTTTTTTTTTCCCAAATTTTTTTTGCTAGGATGAAATTATTTACATCCTAGCTTAACTAAGATAGAAAAAATTATTCTAGAAATATAAGTTATTTCTAGAATAAGATGACTGGTTACATCCTGCCGTAAGCTAAGATGACCAAAAAATATTTGAAAAATAGCTAGGATGAAATAAGATGCATCCTGACTTAAACTAGAAAAAAAAATATTCACGAAATAGTTAGGATGAATCTGGATGCATCCTGGCATAAACTAAGATAAGAATAATTATCTAAAATACAGCTAAGATGAAACTGGTTACATCCTGTCTAAAAATAAGTCTGGAAAAATAGATTATCCGCAAAACAACCAAGATGAAACTGGATGCATCATTCCTTAAAGTAAGAGAAAAAATAATAAAAAATAGCTAGGATGAATATGGATACATCCTGACTTAAACTAAGAAGTGTTTGGTTTCACGTGTCTTTACATAGATAAATTTTGTTGCATCCATATTTAAAGTGAGATGAACCAAATTTATTTGGGCTTAAAAATTGAAGTTCATGAATTACTCATCTCACCTTCAAAAAAAAAAAGAAAAAAGAAAAAAGAAATGAGTGATCCCACCCAATCGAAAAAACAAGAAAACAATTGCTGGTTAATTATCTAATACAATAGAAATGTAACAAACACGGAAATGAAACTAAAGACAACAAGCACCAAAACAAGGTGCATCAGGCCAAAGGAAATGAAATTTACTTCTCTTACACATAAAAACAAACAGGGCAGTGCTCCCCTGCACGGCCGCGCGGGGAGGAGTTATAAGCTAGCGGGTTAACAGCCCTCGGATGATAATACATAAGTTCTCATAGCCGTTGAGATGAATATACAGCTGGATCATGAGAAGTCCTTTAATTTAATTTTACAAAAATAAAACAACCCTTGTAAATTTCCATATTTCATTTACAAGACCTTTTTACGGAGAGAAAAGAAAATAATCACCAACACCATTTCATCTTTGTTTTCCTTCAGACCCAACAACATCAACACCAAATTGACTTCCAGAAAAAAAATAAAATATAACACCGAATTAATTCAATCACTCAAGAACTTGATTATCAATCAATAACACCTTATCATGTGTCCCATTGAACACACAGACTATTCTATCATAGGTGATCGTCAAAGAGTTGCAACCAATCCTAGTGTTCGTGGGTTTTAATTAATTTTCCACTGATTTTGTCTGTGGGTTTTATTAATTTGTTGATGGATTTGAGTAAGATTCAACGATGATGCAAGGTGATAAATGAATTTAGCTTTTTTTTTTAATCATAACTGAATCTTAATGGCAACTGCAAGATGAAACTTAGCTTATATAAAGACAACTCTCTTTATTGATGTTTAGAAAATCTCTCAAAACTAAACACAAGCTCTAATCTTGCTCATATGATCAACCACAACTTTGGTGATCATATATATATAGAACTATGAATTCCTTTTCCTAGTCCTATTACCTTATTACATGTCTTTTCTTTTCTTAGAACTAGATGACTTCTAATTCCCTTAGGATTACATCAATTTCCTAATCTTGTCCTAACCAGCTTGTTAGTGACTTCTATGTTGAAGTGTAACCAACATTCTCCTCGTTAAGCTTCAACCTTACCCGTGACATATCTTGTACTCCAATCAGTTGTCTCATTTCTTCAAACTTGATCCGAGCTAATGCCTTTGTCAATATATCTGCTTTCTGCTCAGTTCCAGGTATGTGTTCTACGTTAATGACCTCCTTCTCGATGCATTCTCGTATGAAATGATACCTTTTGTGAATGTGTTTCGTCTTCCCATGAAACACTAGATTTTTAGTGAGTGCAATTGCAGACTTATTATCAACCTTGATGAGAACTTTTTCAGGTTCTCTTCCTTTGATTTCACCCAACAGTTCTTGAAGCCATATTGATTGTTTAGCTGCTTCTGTTGCAGCCATAAACTCAGCTTCACAGGATGAGAGGGCTACAATGTCTTGCTTCTGTGAACACCATGTAATAGGTGCTTCTTCTAGATAAAATATATGACCAGTTGTACTTTTTCCATCATCTTGGTCAATATTATGACTGCTGTCACTATACCCAACAATTCCTTTTGATCCTCCTCGATCATACTTCAATCCATAGCTGATTGTTCCTCTTAGATATCTCAATATCTGCTTTATTACATCACCATGAGACTTGCGTGGACTCTGCATATAACGACTTGCTACTCTCATAGAGAACGCCAAGTCTGGTCTTGGGTGTAACAAGTATCTAAGGCATCCAACATTTCTTCTATAACTCGTTGGATCAATCTCAGCTTCTTCTTGTGCCTTTGAAACTTTAAGTCCAAACTCCATTGGTATCTTAGTTGGATTACAAGTTTCAAGTCCTGCTTCTTTCAGAATTCTCCTTGCATAACCTTCTTGTTTAATCTGAATCCCATCTACTCCTTGATGGACTTCTATGCCAAGGTAATAAGTGAGTTTTCCGAGGTCTGACATCTCAAACTTTGATGACATTTCTCTCTTGAACTCATTGATCACCTTAAGGGAGTTTCCAGTCAAAAATAGATCATCTACATAAACTGCAATCACAACAAGCGTTCCCTTTTCTTCTCTTCTGTATACTGATGTTTCTTTAGAGCACTTAACAAATCTGATTTCGCTTAATATTTGATCTAAATTTGTATTCCAATCTCGAGGAGCTTGTCTTAGACCATATAGAGCTTTTGATAACTTATAAACCTTATGCTCTTGTCCTTTTACTTCAAAACCTTCTGGTTGTTCAACATACACATCTTCTCGCAATTCACCATGTAAGACTGCTGTCTTAACGTCTAAGTGGTGAATTTCCCATGAGTTTGATGCTACTTCTGCTATTAAGAGATGAATTGTCTCTAGTCTAGCAACTGGTGCGAAAACTTCATTAAAGTCTATGCCTGATTCTTGGACGTATCCCTTAGCTACAAGTCTTTCCTTATATTTGTTGACAGTACCATCAGCATTCCGTTTTATTTTGAAGATCCACTTAAGACCAATCACTTTTACTCCACCTGGCTTATCAACTAGAAACCAAGTCTTGTTTCTGTTGATTGAAATAATTTCTTTTTTACATGCTTGTGTCCATTTAGTCGAGACCTTTGCTTCCTGAAAATTCCTTGGTTCATCATTAACAGAAAGTAGCATAATCTCACATTCTTCTGCAGCTTGAAGAACATAATCCTCCAGATACTGTGGCTTTTGTATCTGTCTTGTTGATTTTCGCAGTGGAATGGGTTCAGTTATTTCATCGATCTCTTCTTCTTCTTCTTCTTCTTCTACTACTACTTCTTCGTTATTCTCAGTGTTTTCATTATTCTCTTCTTCTTCTTGATTAACATCATTGTTTGCATTGGTATTGATGATTATGGGTCCTTCGCCTTCATCAATTACTTGACCCCATCTCATGTGAAACATTCCTGGATCCCTACTTGGTCCATCATTAGTTTCTTTCCAGTTCCAGTTTGCTTTTTCATCGAATACCACATCTCGACTCACTATCACTCTTTTCGTTGTTGGATTGAATAATCTGTAAGCTTTGGATCCAGGCTCAATTCCTATATTCACAAGAGTCTGAGATCGATCATCCAGTTTCTTAAGAGTTGCAGAATCAACTTTTGCGTATGCTTTGCAACCAAACACTCTTAAATGATCTATGTTTGGTTTTCTCTTTCGCAAACTTTCATATGGAGTCATGTCTTTCAGAGCTTTCGTAGGTATCCTGTTTATTAGGTATGTGGAGTGTCGTACAGCTTCTACCCATAGATAATTAGGTACCTGCATAGCCTTTAAAGAACTTCTTGTCATCTCCATTAGAGTCCTGTTTCTCCTCTCCACCACTCCGTTTTGTTGTGGTGTATATGGTGTAATAGGACCACATAAATCAGCATGAAGAAGCTCTAATGGCTTTGAGGCTCTGAATGTTGTTCCTTTTGGAAAACCTTGACGCGTTTGCTTCCCAACTAAACATGATTCACAGATCCTTGATTCCTCGTTTATCTGTGGTAGCCCTCGAACCATCTTGTTCTGAGACATAGTTTTTAAGGTTCTGAAACTTATGTGTCCTAACCTTGCGTGCCAGTTCCATGTCTGATCTTCCAGTCTCATATTCAGACACAATGGCCTTCCAATCATGAGTCTTATCTTGTAGAGTCTATTCTGTGAGCGTGAGACTCTAACTAAAAGTCTTCCACTTGGATCATGAACTGTTTGATAATCTTGTCGCATTCTAACATCACATCCAACTTCTGTAGCTTGTCCTAAACTTAGAATGCTGCTTTGTAAGTTTGGGATGAAGTAGATGTTTGTGACAAACTGCTGTTCTCCGGTCTTGCTCAGAAATAGAATTGATCATTTCCCTTCAATTTCTACAGAAGATCCATCCCCAAACTTCACTTGTCCTTTGATTTTCTCATTGAGTTCAGAAAAGTAGTGTCTCTTACCAGTCATGTGATTGCTGGCTCCATTATCTAAATACCAGATTCCTTCTTCTCCATCCTTTGATTCGTAGTTCTTTGGTATTAGTTTCCCTTCGTTTAAGAAGACAACTTCGTGCATGAAAAGAGATGTATCTGCTTCCCTTGTTTCATTCTTGTTTGTTTCTTCCATCTTTTGTATTCTTTCAGGGCATACAGAGGAGAAGTGTCCTGGTTTATCACATCTGTAACAAATAGTGTTTTATCTATCCTTCTTTTCTTTCCCTTGGTTTTGATCATTCTGACTTGTTGTTCTATCTTGTGAGTTAAACCTTCCTCCCCTTCCTCGGCCTCTGTTTCCTCTACCACCTCTTCCACGACCTCTTCCTCTTGTTGCAGAGTTTTGTTGGTAAGAGTTTGTGTACAAGAGTTTTCCTTGAGTTTCTCCATTGTTTTCTTTATCAAGGATTCTTTCTTCATATGCTTTCAATTTTCCAATTATATCTTCATAGCTAGTCTTCTTTAAATCTAAGACTTGTTCGAGAGAAGCTATGATATGAATATACTTGGATCTTGGTAAACTATTGAGAAACTTCTTTACCAGTTTATCTTCATCAATGGATTGTCCAAGTGACGCAGCTTTTGAGGCTATCTCTGATAGCTTTCCTGCAAAGCTAGCAATAGTATTAGTGTCTTTCATCTTCACTCTTTCAAATTCAGACATTAAGGTTTGCAGACGGGCTTCTTTAACTCGATCAGCTCCGAGATTACGTGCCTTTATTGCATCCCAAATTTTCTTTGAAGTTTCCTGTTCACCAACTTGTAGAACAAGACATTCTGGTATTGCTTGAAAGAGTAATCCAATGGCAACATTGTGTTTGTCTGGGTCCAGTGTACCAAGATCAATTGTTTCCCAAACTTTGTAGATTTTCATCAATACCTTCATTCTCATGACCCATACTGTGTAGTTTGTGGCGTTGAGGATTGGAACTTGTATTGATGGTGGCGTGAGCTGTTTTGCATCCACAATGGTGGTTTCGTTTATCAATTAATGGCAACTGCAAGATGAAACTTAGATTATATAAAGACAACTCTCTTTATTGATGTTTAGAAAATCTCTCAAAACTAAACACAAGCTCTAATCTTGCTCATATGATCAACCAAAACTTTGGTGATCATATATATATAGAACTATGAATTCCTTTTCCTAGTCCTATTACCTTATTACATGTCTTTTCTTTTCTTAGAACTAGATGACTTCTAATTCCCTTAGGATTACATCAATTTCCTAATCTTGTCCTAACCAGCTTGTTAGTGACTTCTATGTTGAAGTTTAACCAACAAATCTAGCTCTTCAGTATTTTTAAATCTTTTTAGGTTTATATGCTGGTGCTACTGGCGGACGTAGAATGCAAGTGATGGTGGCGGTAAAGATCAACTGAGAATCTATTGGTTGCAGGTGGTGGTGATGGTTGCATGAAGCATTGAAACAAAAAAATTTAGCAGGGTCTCCATTAATGGAGATAACGTAGAACTGTATTTACAGAAGAAGAATTAAGTGGTGATATTTTTTGTTTAAAGAATTTTTAGGTTTCATGGAAATGTAATCAAGATTAACATGATTTAGTCTTTCATGACTATGAATCAGTGAAAATGATTCAATCCCTTCGTATAAAGATAATGGATTGATATGATAAGTTTGGAGGACTTGCCAATAATTAATTTTACTACCACATCTATCTTTGCCATAGAGATACGAATTTTGATAATATGACGGCAACAAACCTTCTAGCTTATCAAAATAAACCAATCAGTCCAACATAGTCTCCATGACCAACCAAATTACCTGTACGTATTGTGCATAAGTGGGTATTCAATAAATACCTTCTTAGAGCTAGTACTATGGTGCTAGCTATCCCTTCCCTATCCCTCAAATGTAGGGAAGGGATGTCACATGAAAGACAATTTTGCTATGGTGCCTTCTCATTCCTACCCTACACGAGACGCGTACTCAGTACCCGTATGAATAGTGCCAATCGCGTACTGAGTACCCATATAAGTCAACTCGTTGACTTGACCAAAAAACGAGTAGTGAGTACGCGTTTCATAGGTTTAAGAACACAGAAGCAGAGCTAGTCGACAATTCTTGTTTTCTTCATCCTTCTTCCCTATTTCTCTCCTCCTCAACACTTTCGATTTGAAGACCTTGCCGTGCGATTTTGGAGCTCAAGTTGAATGGATTTGTTCATTACCATCCGGTGAAGCATTTACCTTCGATTTGAAGACCTTGCTGTGTTTCCTTTTTTGGCTTTGTTTCTCCGCTATTGATGAGCAAAACAAAATTAAAACTATTAAACGAGAATAAAATTAGAAAGATTTAAGTGAAGAAATCAATTGATGTAGGAAAAAGAAATTGATTTGGCGTGGTTTGAGTAGAGAATTAGGGTGGTATTTATAGAGGATTTTGAAAAAATGGTCGTTGGGATCAGACAGTGTAGAAAATAGAGCCGCTATTAATGATGGATGGTTAGGATCAGGTGTGAGAGAGGTGTAAACGATAAAGGTCAAACAAATAAAATTTCGGAAACGCGTACTCAGTACCCGTGTAAAAATCTACGCGTACTGAGTACTCGTATCAACGGATTTACGGGTACTGAGTATCCCTGTGATTTCCCTTCCCTACAAGGATGATCAGATCTGATCAGGCAAGTAGAGAAAGAGGTGAGTATCCCTACATGAGTAGGGGATTTAGGAGACCACACTACTTGAACTTTTGGGGTTTTGAGGGATGGAAAGGGATAGGGAAAGGGAAGGATGGAAAGGGATAGGGAAAGGGAAGGGATATCCCTCTCCATAGTGCTAGCTCTTAGGATCTAGAGTGCATCGTTCCGGAGAATTAATTTTCAACTTCGTAAATGAGTAGATGTTGTCGCCTAATTCAATTGCTAAATTTATCGTTCAAGGAAAATGGGATCGTTGGGTTCCGGACCGCAATAATATGTTTGTGTTAGGTTTCTATCTTTTAACGATAGCGTCAACATTTAATCTCTTAAATCATTGACAATTGTTACTGACTTACGGTGTAAATCAGAGCCGGTGCCAGCCTAACAAAGGAAAAAAATGTTTAGAAGAAAAGTTCTAGAATTTCAATGAGAGTTTAGTCTATTCTTGATAAATTTTACGAATTTGACTCTAGTTGTACGCTTCAAGTGTAAGTTTTGACATCTTTTGGTAATTCCAAAATTATCATACCAGTATATGTGTGTCCAGCTGAGCACTGCTCTAATAGTTTCTAATATTATCAAGATGTTGACTCTCTCTTTTAGCTATTCATCATTATTTCTAAACCGGACGATTTTCATTTGTTTCTTAGGCTTCCCAAGTTAATCATCAAACTTTAATTGTAAATCATCACTTTTGGTTTGTGATAACATACTCAATGTCATATCTTTTATATTATTTACAATATTTGCTTCAGCTTTAAAGTCTTTACTCTCTAGAGTCCTGATATCCATTTCAATACATTTTTTTTTCTTCCGAAGCACTATTCGTTGTTTCTAATGAATAATTATGTTTGTCAGGGACTAAATCCAACAAACAATTAAATTAAATGCAACCCAAAATCTAAAAGTTCAATGATTTGTAAATATAACTAGTTTACGTGACTTATTAAACTCATCTTTGTTCTCATTAATGTTTTTCTTCCTCCTTAAGCGTCAGGGTTTCATCTACCTTGTGTTTTTTATAAACATGATTTTCAAAACAAAAAATCAATTATTTAAGCATGAAATATCAATTTTGAGGGGTCTATTAACATTTTGCAACAAGTTAAATATTATCACAACTATATTCTTAACAAAGAAAAGTTAGCAATTATATTTAATTAGTTTAAAGACGTAAGAGCATCTCCAACAACGGGTGTAAAAAATCCTAGGTAGAAGTCTTATTAAGACCCTTATTTAGGAGGTTTATATATATATAGTAACTACATGATCCCATAGCTAATAAACTATCTAGACCTTTATTTAGGAGATTTTAAACATATAGTAACTATCGTATCCCATAGCTAATAAACTATCTCCAATATGATTTAAACATTAGAGTGATCTCTTATGTAATAAATTTTAAATGCTTAACTTTATTTCAAATAATTATTAAAAAAGAAAAATTAATGAAAAATATGACATGGTGGTGAATCCAAAGATACAGAAAAGACTTTTTTTAACATCTTCGTATATAGTATGTCATCCCTCGTATAGTTTGTAGGACTTAACTATTAACTATTGAAGATGAAAGGATCTGAAAACCTATTTGTCTACATGAAAAGAGTAACATTTTCACCCTCCATTGAAGATGCTCTAGACATCAAGATCTAAATCCCATATCAATGACTAGGATCTTTTCTTGGTCGGGTAAAAGATATATTAATGATTTTACATCACGTACTTTCCTTCCACTAGTTTAAAAAAGAACAAAATACATGCAAAGAGCTAGTTCAACCATTACGTCCAAAAAAATAATTCGATTAATATTTCAATTTTAAGGTGTATTTTAGTTCATCTATAAATGTAGTTTAAAGAAAAAGTAGAAAGATGTGACAAAAATAAATTTGGTTAACTATTTTGTCATCTGTGCACCCATAATCCGACTTTAGTCATTAAGATTACAATGGGTGACATTAATTACAAACAAAAATTCATTTGCTTCTAGAGCTTTCAGAAGAAGATAAAGTGATATAACGTGTGATTGGGAGGCAAATGATTAAGGACCCTAATTTGAGGAAAGTGATTAAGAACCCTAATTTAGTAAGGGTAGGGTTGGATTTTTGAAATAAACATTTATTTTGATTATGTTTTTCTTTGACCCAACATTGACCAGGATTTGGTGGATTTTTTTCTCATCTCAAATCCACTGTTTCCCTCCTATTAACAGGACTCCTAACAGTTAGAAGGCAAGTAAATTACCCAACTAATCATCTCGAATCTCACCACACAAATTCGAGAACCATTAATATGATCCAACGATATCCAGCAGCAGACGCTGAATCAAAACCCTTTCTTCTTTAACAAAAACCCTGAGAAATCAAATTTCTCCAACCTTTCCCCCTTCTTTAATGGCCTGTCCACCACCACCACCACAACCAAGAAGGCGGCAAAAGGCGCTTCGAAGAAGCAAACCAATCTAGAAAGATCATCATACTTTGCTAGAAGAGAAGCGGCAAAAGTATGGAAAAGTGTACTTTGTTAAGTGTTTTTCTTGTATCTATAACGAGTCATTAGTGAGGTTTATATACTGGGTGACTCTTACCAGGTAGCAAAGAATATTTTCATGGAAAGTTGCATCTCTTGAAAGAATCCCTTTATCAGAAGTCACATATCTTAGGATAAGATAATTCAAATTCAAACCAAAAGGTTTAAATTTTATTAATAGATACAACCTTGATAATATAGTTGCAGCTTAAAATCAATATATATTTTATTGGACGACGACGAAGTCCTTTACGGATGAGAATTTGTGTGTTTGTGCGTCACAATTTTTTTTGCAAAAAAACTCAAAAAAATATTCAATTTCTTGAATTTTAGAAAAAAGTTGAGACAATTGAGAAAATTGATAATGGATATCAATCAAAGACAATCAAATCAATAAATTACATGTTTAAAGTATATCAAAGTCTCTATTAAATCGTTTGGAATATATCAATTTCTTCTTAGATAAAAAAAAAAGTTCTCTGCTGATTTTAAAGTTTTGATTGAACTGCAGCTATTGTGTTTCGATCTATTGATCTGTAGCACAACGAATGATCAAACTTGATGAATTGCAATCGAAGATTATTGTTTTTTTTTTTAATTGTTCCAGTAACAGAGAAGGTTAAGAAGATGATGGTATCCGGGTGAGGAAGATGACGGTATCCCGGTCGACTGAAGCTATGTCTTTTTCTGTTCTTTTCTTCCCTTTCAAAATCATCTTTTTTAAAGCAGAAACTTTGAATCATCTTTTTTAAAATTTTCCTCTAGCCAAGAATCAAAAACCAGAACCCCATATCTTCAAACAAAATATTGGAGAGTGGAAAACAGTATTGCTAACAAGAGACGAAGATGATGGTGGTGATTTTGGAAACACAGCAGGCGGCGGAGATGAGGGATATAAGAAGTGAAGAAAACTCCGATATAAAGTTTTATTTTTTTATTTCTATTTTGCAATGACAATATAATTCTTTCCCCTTGCAAAAATGTTTACACCTGGTTTTCATGCTTAGCCTTTAATTTTCCTGACATTTTTAGGGGCGACCCAAAAGAATTAGGGGCGACTTTTTTATTCCCAACCCATACACTACATTAAGGGATGTCCAAAAACGCGGAGAATAAGTTAATGCCCTTACATAATCGGAAGATATTTTGTGCACGATTGTTAATACCTAATCGGAAGCGTATTAACGAGATTATACTACCGATTGAGCTCGTTTTATGCCAAACTCGTATCTGGCTTCTATAACAATCGGGAGGAACAAGAACCTCAAGAGACTACCGATTTTTTAAGTATAGAAATAAGAAATCTTTAGAATTTGCAGTGGTGAAATTTGGGGCTCCTATATAATCGGACGAATAAAAAACTATCTAAGCTAACGATTTAAGGCTTCCGATAATCGGGATGGTGAAAGTATAAATGGCTAACGATTATGGTTGCTTTCAAATTTCATTCAACGAAGGATTTTAGAAAAAACTAACTTTGGGGCAACCTATAATCGGTAGGTTGTGGAACATCATTGACGTCCGATTATGGCTACATCCAAAAGTCGAACCAAATGGTTATGGTCGGCTCTGTATCTTCGTAACTATGGAATTTGGCAAAGGTTCGATTTGGGGCTTCCCATAATAGAGAGGTTATAAGTAACCATCCCTACCGATTTGGGGCTACTCAACAATCGGTAGCTTATGAGGTGGTCTTACCTACCGATTAATAGCCGTTTGACAGATAAAACCAATGTCAACCTAAATTCATTTCATTTCATTTCTTTTCAACTTCAACTCCTCTTATCCTCTTCCCTTCCAATTTCAGAGAGGAAAACTTTCCTCCTCGTTCAACTCCGCGTTATACATCGTTAATCGTCGAATCGAATCATCGTCGATTATTCTCTATAAATATGAAAGAAAAGGAACATCAGAAAGCTAAAACCAAAAACATTTGTCGCGGTAAGGATCCAAAAATTTGATTGCATGCCCATAAGAAAGAAGTTTTAACTCACGAACCCGAAGAACACGAAGAAGATGCGGCCCCTGATGTAGGCGATACTGAAAGCCAAACTCTCCACCAACTTCAAATAGCGCCTATTAGGTAAGATTCTACCATTAATTTGGTTTATATTGCTTCAATTCGTCGAATCCATGAATTATTTTTTTAGGGTTTTCAGTTATTACCCATATTCGGTAGGTTAGTAATTGTTTTAAACTTTCGATTGTGGTCGATTTCTTCATTTCACAAGAACATTTGTCATATTCGGGTGGAAAATATTTAGGTTGCCTACCGATTGTTGAACATTTTTCATTACTGCGGCCTAAATCGATCATAATCGGAATGTAATTGTGTTTTAACCTCCCGAATATACTAGGGAAGTGATGCATATTCGGTAGGAATTAATTTTATGAGGCTTCCGATTGCTTAGGCTCAACCATATTAGTAGTTTCTGGACAAAGTACTGCATATTCGGTAGGGATTAGTTTTGTGAGGCTTCCCATTGTGATGCATTCGGAAGGGTATACTTTTTATTACTTTCGATTATTCGTATTCGGAAGGTTATGTTGAAGTTCAGTTTTTGATTATTTTGTGTAGATAAACATATTCGAACACCAAAAAATTTCTTTTGTTTCCGATCATTCATATTCGCTTTTTATACTCTCTATTATGCATAATCGAAGGCTAGTGGTTAACTCAGCAAACCGAATATGTATATTCGGGACTTTGGATTTAAGTTAACTTCTGATTATACAGTTTACTAACCTATTGTACCATTCTGTTGTTGTTTAGGGATAGGGGAGGTAAAAAGGCTGAGGATGCAATTGTCTCGGCTAATGCAAGGAAAGAAAGGCGTCAGAACTTGACAGCTAGTGCAAGGAGAGCTAGGACTGCTAAAGATGCTTCAAGTGCTCTAGATGGAACTCAACAAGAAAGTCAAGAATCTATTCAACCTAGTGCCCCTGAATCACAACTGGTTCAACAAGGTGTTCAACCAAGTGCCTCTCAATCACAACCAGTTCAAGAAGGTGTTCAACCAAGTGTTCCACTACCAGAAATTCAACTAGAAGCACCCGAAGAAGTAGGACAACCTAGTGGTCCGAAAGAAGAAGGAGAAGACGAAAAGAAAAATCCTCTTCGAAAGAAAGCGAAACAACTTGTCCCAGAAAGACTGAAGGTGCAGGATATTCCACAAGGTGTAATCCTTGGACTGCCGGAGGATGGAGGACAATTATTATTTGGATACAAAGAATCATGGGACAAAGAAATATATGAAACCGAGGTAATAATCGTATCCATTTTATTTACGTATTCTCTTTTTTGACGTAATATCTTTAAGGCTTATAGGTTTAGGTTATTCTAAATTTTTTGTAGCTTATCGTGTGTTTAATAGTATCATTGCAATGCGGTTCGTATACTCAAACCCACCGCCGCACCAACTAAAATGCTGGATTGGCCTTTGAAGGATGAATGTGAAAGGTTCAAGACAATTATGGAAAATTCAGGGTTGGCTGATGCTGCCGAGAACTCTATGTTGGAACATGATCGGGTGCTATATCGGCGTTTGTGGAGAGACTTTATCCTGAGACCGACACCTTCCATATGCCGTTTGGGGAGATGACGATTACCCCGGATGATGTGGCGGAGATTGTTAGACCCCCTGTTCATGGCAAAGGTGTCAGGACTGAGTTCACAAAGCAGTTGGAATGGACCAAACTTTATGATCTAACTAAAAAGTGTTTGGGTTGGGATGAAGAAACATATACAACTGAGTTCAAAAGATGCATGGGTTATAGAACTAGACAATTCAACATGGGTTATCTGATGGAAATGTTCAAGGGCACCAAGGAAAAAGAAGAGAAATGAAGTTTAACTGATGAGCAAGTCAACCACGAGGCCACAACATATCTCCTATGTGTATTAGGATGTGTCATTTTCCCCAATACAAGTGGCAACCGGGTCGACGCAAACCTTTTACAACTTCTGGATCCTCTCACTAAAGTGCATGAGTACTCTTGGGGCACGGCATGCCATGCGTGGTTGATGGAAGAGTTGAGAAAGGCGTCGAGGCTTGGAATTATCCAAGTGGCCAGGAACGTGAGTCTACTACACGTATTTTTATTAACTCTACATACTTGGTTATTTTTTTATTTTTCTACCATTGAAGATTTCCTAATACTTGAAAAAATGACATCATAGACATGGATCTACGACCACTTCCCTATCTTGGAATTGGCCATTGAAAACCCGGAGTGGGCGAAAGGTGACCCTAGAGGAAAGAAGTACATCTTCGATGACAACCATTCGAGGAAAAAGGAGCATCAGTTGATTCGTTTGAGGGAGGTTTTGGACTCACTGAAGGCCCAAGATTTATGCTTTGTTCCATACAAGGAAAACCGAGCTAAAGGACATATACCGCCTCGTTCCGATTTGGCCCTTTATTTTGGACCGTTGTGGCACCCCACATGATATGTAATGTACAATTCCTCAAGGGTGATACGAGAAAACGATTATGTACAAGGTATACCAAAGGAGGAAATCCATGGAAATTTCACTTTGGAGATGGAGCATTGCAAGTCTGATAAAGATTCTATCACGGTGTTTTACTCGGGTAAACCATCTTGTAAATTCCATTGGGATAGAAGGGAGCATTACTTGATCAACCAAGGAAGGCCATCTAACAAAGGTTTTGAAAATTCTCCCAACTATATGGATTGGTACCGGAATGCTTCTCATATACGTGTAATCCGTGATCTTAAACCAAAGCCAGCTTCGTACAAGAGTATCCTCAAAGAGAAACCTCCGGGTTCTGATGGATTGGTACGTATTTTTTTCTTAGTTTAGTTTAATATTATGGGTCAAAATAGATTAATGACCGTTTGATGGTATTCTAAGTTTTAAAACAGATGAGCAGGATCAAGAGTTTGTCCAAATGGTGCACTAATTGCATAAAGTCCGGAAAGCCTGTGTCAATTGAGAAGATAAGAAAGCACCAAGAGTTAATTGATAACGTTGACAATGAAGAATATGCATCTCATTTCGGGGAACAAAAGAAACCTATAAAGAAGGTGAACAAAAGAACTCGGGCGTCATCGAACACTCAAGTTGATGAAACCAATGATGAAACCAATGCTGATGTTGGTCCAAGACGTGGAGGTGGTAAAGGTCGCAAAGTCAAAGGAAGGAAGAACTAGGAAGGAAGCACAATCTTCTTCTTCGGCAAAAGCAATATCCATGTTTTTGTTTTCAAACTTAGAACTGAAGAGAGGAAAGAGTTTGGTGTAAATGGGTTGATAGATTTGAGTTTCTTTATATAGGTTTAGGGAGCAATGACTCTTTTTCTTTTTCTTTTTCCAAAAAACTGCAACGGCTATTCCATAAATTTGGTTTGAACTGAAACGGCTATTTTGACGATAATCGGTAGGCAGGCAAGTTAGCATATCTACCGGTTATAGTTGATATCTACATTTGAATCCGGGGCAACTTATAATCGGTAGGTATTGTAACCTATTTAAATTCCGATTATGGCTACATCCAAAATAACGAACCAAGTGGTTTTGGTTGGCTCTGCACCCTCAAAACCTATGGAATTTGGCAAAGGCTGGATTTGGGGCTCCTTATAATCGGCAGGTTTGTAAGTTAGATTATCTACTGATTATGGAAGATTCCAAACTTCAGTACATGATGGATTTTAGAAAAAAACTCATTTTGGGGCAACCTTTAATCGGTAGGTTCTGGAACCTATTTGGCTTACGATTATGGCTACATCCAAATCACGAACCACATGGTTATGCCTGGCTCTGTACACTCAAAACCTATGGAATTTGGCAAGGGTTAGATCTGTGGCTCCGCATATTCGGTAGGTTTTTAAGTTGTATACACTACCGATTATAACAGATTTCAAAATTCATTACGTGAAGGATTTTAGAAAAAACTCATTTTGGGGCAGCTTATACTCGGTAGGTATTGTAACCTATTTAGCTTCCGATTATGGATACATCCACAGCTCAGGCCAAGTGGTTATGGTTGGCTCTGCACCCCTCAAAACCCATGGAATTTGGCCAAGGTTGAATTTGGGGCTCCTTATAATCGGTAGCCTTACAAGTTGGATAAGATACCGATTATACAAGGGAATATTAGCCGAAGTATCTACACGATAATTGGTAGGTAGTGTTTAATTTAACCTACGGATTCTACTTTAAACTACCGATTATGGTGTAGGCTAACGATTATATAAGGGCATATTGGCCATTTCGAAAAATCGAAGATAAGGGATATCTTAGATTTACGTTTGGGTGATCTTTTTTGTCTTTTAGTGTCGCCTCTTATTTTTTTTGGGTCGCCCCAAAAAATGCGAGGTTAATTTTGTGAGTCTGTGACTCAAGTATGTACAAGTGGATTATATGGTTAGGATGTCAACCTTACGTTTCCCACGGCTGGAGTTAAACTTGCTACCGATTGCTCGCTTTTGTTAAAATTCCTTACCTTAAGGAAGTAACACGTAAGTTTGGTTCGTATTAATCTTTTGCGAGGGCTCGTCGGCGTTCCACCATGCGCGGTCATCTAGTTTTACGACACTTATTTTTAAAGATTTCGAAGAGATATCATTTAAATGGAAAGGTGAATGCTGATCCTCCATTAGTTTGAGAGAGATTTTTTCCGTTTAATGTTTTTCTTAGGAGTACGGTGGTCTGATGTCTTAGTCTTATTTTACTTCTTCCGTCTACTTCTTCTTCCCTCTTAAGTGATACAAACTTTTTTTTTTACTATTCCTTTCAATTAATGGATTCTTTCCTTACCGATTTTTTTTTGGTGTGAGAAAATTTTCAAACCGAACAAGTGGGATCCAATAAAGGCGTTCCCAACTCATCTCTCAATCTCCCTCCTTTTGTTCGAGCCAAACAAAAAAGATCTGCCCTTTTTTTATCGGTTAACTAATGTAGAATGGAAGATTGGAAACTAACTATATCGAAGAATGAGTTTCCTAATAACAACATAAAATCACCATTACAAATTCATCGACCTATGTTTCTCACAATGTTTTAAAATATACTGAAATTAATTACAAATTAAAAACAACAAAACTAGTCATAAAAATCTAAGGTGTACAAAAACCCCGTTCAAATGTTGGGATCTATTAAAAACTCAATCTTAAACAAAATTGATACAAAATCCCCAAAATTTTAATACAAAAACCCAAATTTCAAAATTGGTTTCATCAAATTCTTTGGGGTTTTTGTGTTACTTTTGTTTTTTTTGCAGTTTTTATGTTACTTTTGTTTTGATGGATTTTTTGTGGATGGATAGTGACACCTTTGGAGTTATAACTCGCGGACCGTAAAAACAATTCAAAAGTTATTTATGAATCCACGTTTGGTAGATACTCCTACAAATTGAGAGATACTTTTTGTTGCAGTCAGTATTATTTTTCAACGTTTATTATTACGGTCCGTATTGAAAAACAATGCGGACTGCAACGAAATGATTCCCCCAATTTTTCAACCTTATTTATTTCAAAAGAAAGACTAAAAAAAGTGTGCAAAACTTATGTTTGTCTCCCTGAATTTCACAAGCAAACACCACAACCAAAATGATACCCAATTCGGAAAACACAAAATTGGTTAAAAAGACCAAAATCAACAATTTCTGGGTGAAATGGACAGTTAGATTTTGATATTGTTCAAATGGACAAAAATATAAAAATATCCAGGATGTAACCAGTTTCATCCTACTCATTTTCAAATACTTTTTCTTATTTTTAATTTACATGAGGATGCATCCAGTTTCATCGTTGCTATTTTTTAAGTTTAAGCCAGGATGAATTCAGTTTCATCCTTGCTAATTTATTTTTTTCCATTTCATCCGTACTAATTTTTTACTCGTCCATTTGAACCATGTTTTAAATTTTTCTGGACAAATGACCCATTTTTCGTTCGGAAAACGGGATGCGCCAAAATTCTCATTGATATCCTTGGCTAGCTCGGGGAAAGCATGTCATAATCCCAGTCTATTTTCCTTTCCCCAACCGAGTATCTGAATATTGATTTGGCCCTCTGACTCGATCCAATTCAAATATCAGACCGTTTGTTTTGAGTTTTTTCTCACCACTGACTCGGGAGTGGGGACATTCGGTCATGACCCGAGAGACCCTAAAAAAAAAAACATTTTGAGGGTTGGGGGGCCAAGTAAATTACCCAACTTAAATCTCACCACACGCTCGAGAACCATCACTCTAATCCAACGGTATCCACCACCAGACGCTGAATCAAAACCCTCTCTTCTTTAACAAAAACCCTGAGAAACCAAACTTCCAACCTTCTCCCCCTTCTTCAATGGGCCGTCCACCACCACCAAAACCAGCTCCCAAGGCGGCGAAGGGCGGTTCGAAGAAACAAACCAATCTAGAAAGATCATCATACTTTGCTAGAAGAGAAGCAGCAAAAGTATTGAAAAGTGTATTACAAGGAGATGCTAATAAAAGAGCTGTCGGTTCTATCAAAACTCTGATTTATAGTCCTACCATAAGAAACAAGAAAGCTACTTTTGCTCTGGTCTGCCAAACCCTTAAACGTATGTATTTACTTCTCCTTGTTTCTCTATTGAATTTGTTTTTAGTAGCATCAACTTTAGGCGTTATTTGATTAATTTTGGATTAGAAAGGTTTGAACTTGGTGTGAGAAATTTAGGTTTTTGTTTGATTAGGAATGAAATGTATAAAATTTGATGACCTTATGTAAGGGCTTGAGTGTTTAGGATCAAGGGGCTCTTTTTCGGGTTTGTTATTAGGGTGGAAGGGTTGTTGGAGATTGATTGTAGAGGCAATGGGTATTTGGGGGGTAATGTAGCATATGTTTTATGAGCTTGTAGTGAAATATAATGAACTGAAGCGAAAACGAACTTGATTGTAGTTTGGGGGTGTGGGGGATTCGTTATACTTGAAATTCACTGCCCTAATGTTGGTAGGTTACTTTATTGCGAATCCAGTTTGGGGGTCTTGATGTAGGTTAGTTGGAGATTGAGTGTAGAGGTTATTGGTATTTGGAACATTGTACTACCAATTTTCATGGTTGAAATAAAACAGTAATTGAATTTGTTGACGTTAGTGGGAGGTGAAGTTTGGGATTGTATTGTCTGTCATTTTTTTCAAGCTTGTAACAAAATCCAAATGAAATTGAACTTAGTTGTAGTTTGTGGGTTACTGGAATTTTTGAAATCTTTGATGAGCTGAAGTGCATTGGGTTGTTTTTCTTGTATAACAGCTCTTTTATTGTAAATGAAGTAATTTTAGACTTTTTTTGATTAAATGTAGAATAGACAGATTCGAACGTCGCATGAAAAATTTAGTGTTTTCTGTAGTTAGAATGAAATTGGATGACTTTATGGGAGAGATCGAGAGTTTAGGATCAGGGGGCTCTTTTTTCGGGCTCGTTTTTATTGTTGGAAGGGTTTTTGGGTACTGAGTGTAGTA
The DNA here is from genome assembly GCF_003573695.1 of Papaver somniferum. Classification (NCBI taxonomy): domain Eukaryota; kingdom Viridiplantae; phylum Streptophyta; class Magnoliopsida; order Ranunculales; family Papaveraceae; genus Papaver; species Papaver somniferum. The sequence goes on from NC_039359.1 coordinate 53,367,369, forward strand.
AGCAATGGGTATCTGTGGGTAATAATGTACTATGGGTTTTATGAACTTGTAGTGAAATGGAATAGAACGAAAGAGAGCAAAAAAGAACTTGATTGAAGTTGGGATGTCTGTGGAGATTTGTTAATCTAGAAATTCACTTTCGCGTAAACGTCGTTAGGTTGGACTTTTGGGGATCCAATCTGGGGTCTAAATATAGGGTCTTTTGGAGATTGGTGTAGAGGCCGGTATTTTTGACACTGTACTACACTGGATTTTGGTTGCAATGAAAACAGAAACGGATTTTATTGAGCGTAGTGGGATGGGAACCAACTGTCCCGAACCTTCCTTTCGAACGAAACCAGGGATGATGTTGTGGCGGTAGCTAGGAGCATGTAAATCCATTGGAAAATCAAAAATAGTAAATTACGCATGTCGGATGAAATGTGAAGGAGATGATGTCCTGCCAAAAAGTGGAGTTTATAAGCTCTATAAGCTTCGCCAAATTCTTGAAATATGATGTTTGTGATTGTACTGTCTGTCTTTTATACAAGATTGTAATGAAATCCAAATGGAAAATTGAACTTGATTGTATTTAATGGGTCAGTGGGATTCTCGAATGCTTGATGCTTGAACTGAAGTGCTGTTGGTTGTGTTCTTGTATAACAGATCTTCCGATTCTAAAGGAAGCGATTGAAGGTGCTAATGTACTGAATGGCAAATGGAAGGTACTTTCTGATGTTCTTTTTTTGTTTCCTCTAGTTATGTAATTGTACTTGTCACCAATTTTCACTTTAGGGATGTCATACAAACATGGAAATTCATGGTCATATTTCTGTCTGTTGTAGAGGCAAGAAGAGTTGATGTACATTATCGCATACGATATTCTCTTTGGCCAGGTTTGTTTTCTTTTACAAGTTGTTCGAGAATTATATCTTCTTGTCTTTTGTAGCAGTGGTTATTTTTATTATGCATCTTGTGTGTTTTAGTGCTGACTTGCATTGAATTCATTTCTATAGGCTACTGTTGTACTGGCCGGTGATGCAGAAAAATTTCTACTTCAGCGGAAAAATGCTCTACAGTCAGCTTTGGCTAAGCTTTGTGTGAAGAAGAAAGTGAAACGCGTAGAAGACTTATTGCTCCAGTATAATCCAAATCCTGGTCCGTCTTCAGATTGCTTTCATGATATCATGCTGGATCGTCTCTTCTTGTAGACCTGCATCTTCCTTAGGCTTTAGAGGTATCAGTGTTGGAACCTGTGTCTAGCAGTACACTCAGATATCCCTTTAGGTTTTAAAAAGAATTATTTTAGGATTTGACGAAAGCTTTAGAGACCTTATTGATTGGATCCTGAATTTCTATGCTTAGATATTGTACTGCATGGTCTTCATTGATTCATTCAATTTTAAGTGTACCCTAAGTTACAAGTTCTTTTCGCAGATGTCTCAAAGCCTCGATATGTTCGTGTGAATACACTTAAAATGGATTTCGAGTCTGCTTTTCTTGAATTGAGCAAACAGCACAAGGTATGATGTTCTCTTTTACCAGATCCAATACAAAAAAAGAATAGAAATAGTAGCTATGTTTCAGTTTATCTCTCAATCTAAAATCCGTTAAAAGACATTGTAATCGGTCGAAAGCTCAACCACTTGTTGAATCTCTTTTGATAATTGGTCTATGGGTTTTTTTTTATTCGATAACTTAACAATAACTGTGTTTAGCAGGTGCAGAAGGATGACATAGTCCCAGACTTATTGGTGTTACCGCCAGGGACTGATTTGCATGATCACCCTTTGGTGAAAAATGGAAGTATTTTTCTGCAAGTAAGTTTGCTTTAGATATCTCTTTTGTGATATTGAACACTTTCCCATCCCTTGAGGTTTTGGTCCCATCGTTTCCCCCTTCTGTTCTTTATATATATTATGACCATCTTGTTGTTTTTGGTGGTTTCCCAGGGGAAGGCAAGTTCCATGGTGGCAGTTTCTCTTGGACCTCAGCCCGGTTGGGAGGTGAGGTCATTCCAAATTTCCATTAATTTTACTGTTAAATGTTCTGATACAACAGTGGAACACCTCGTCTGATCCTCCTTAAAACACAACAAAGACCTAACATCTTAGTCGTAGTGCCAATCTGTATCACAAGTATCTGCGTCCATGTCTTATTGTATAGCTTTTTCTGATGTATAGTATTTTCTTTCCCATGTTTGTCATTTACTTCTGAAGGTTCTGGATGCTTGTTCAGCTCCAGGAAACAAAACTGTTCACCTTGCTGCCCTCATGAGAGGAAAGGGAAAAATTACTGCTTGTGAACTTAACAAAGATCGAATGAAACGATTAGAGGAGACTGTTAAATACTCCGGAGCTTCTAGTATCCTTCCCAAGTTTTTTACATTGTTTCTGCACTCACCTATTTGTTTGTAAGCAATAGTGATCTCTTTCAATAGATTCTTAGAACCTATACATGGTATTCGGATAAAAGTCAGATCTTGCAGGATATGAAATATCGAATATGACCTTGCTTTGGTACTTATTCAATGAAATCCTCTGGCTCTTCATCTCATTGATTCTCGTTTTGAAATCTCTGGCTCTTCATCTCATTGATTCTTGTTTGATTATATTAATAGTATTATACTTCTTTACCTTTGTTTGTGGTTTTGTATTCCTTAATCTTATCTCCAGATGTGGAAGTTTTGCACGGAAACTTTTTAAACATTAGCACAGAAGACCCCTTGTACACAAAGGTATACCTAATTTATTACAAGGATAAGATGCAAATTTACAGCATTTGGAACTTAAATTCCACCCTTTGCGAACAAAAAGGTAATTCCCGGCCACATTTCCTTTTTGCAGGTTCGGGCCATTCTCCTGGATCCTTCTTGCTCTGGTTCTGGAACTGCTGTTGACAGATTGGATCATCTTCTCCCATCATACACTGCAGGTTAGCTTCATTCAGTTCTACTGCTTTTTTCTTTTCCTCGACATGTCCTTGAGTCTAATACAGTTGATAATTTATGCTATGATCAGCTCAAGCTGCTGATGTTGCTGACACTGCAAGGATGAAAAACCTTGCTGCTTTCCAAAGCAAAGCTCTCGCACATGCATTATCTTGTAAGTTATACTCTATTTCAAGGGGATGTATTCTTACAGCAGTATTTATGTAAATGGAGTTCGTGTGAAATGCTAGAAAAGTTATTTTGTTCTTAAAGGTTTCAGAGATGACAAAATGATTATTCTTTTTTCTTTGAACAGTCCCAGCTGTTGAGAGAGTGGTGTACAGCACTTGTTCCATCTACCAAACCGAAAACGAGGATGTGGTTAAGTCGGTTCTCCCACTGGCTGATTCCCTTGGTTTTCATCTGGAAACTGCACTTCCAAAGTGGACTCGCCGTGGTCTTCCAGTGTTTGAAGGCTGTAAGTGTTTTTCTTAAAAAGTCCAAATGCCTCGAAAACTTATGATTGACAATATAAAATTTAGTGCCTTTTCTCTCTCAGCAGATATATTTTCATTCGCAAAACTCCGGTCGCAGCTCAGTTTAAGTAATTGCGTTTTTGGACACTTAATGCTTAAAGGCACTTGAGATTTGTTTTTTCGGGAGGCGGAGGGGTTAAAAGGTTATAATTGATATTAGAATAACAAAGAGAATTTACCAGCCCATTTATAGTTTACATATCAGCTACCACCAATTGAAAATCTTGCAGCGATATTAACTGGTAATAACTATTTTCCAATTAGCTATAAGGTCCAAAAACAAGTTAAACATGAACCATTTTGCTTAATGCTGCCCCCATAGAAACAGAGAACTTTTAATATCGTTGCCTAGTGTTTCTTCATCTCTCCCAATTTTATGAGCCATAGTTCTTCCATTCCTTTGACCCCATAACACCCAGAAAATGGCAAACTAGGGCGGGCCAGAGCTTTCTTCGCCTTTCTTTTGTTCTTCTATTCTTCCATGCCCTGTTCAATTGAACCAGCCTGGCCATGTTTCCGGTTGAAGCCATTCATCAAGTAACCCCAAATCTTATTAAAGAGCCAACAATGTAATATAAGATGGTCTGCAGTTTCTTCTTCCACTTGATACAGACTACATTTGCTTAGCCATAATATTACGACCTCTTTTATTTAAGGTTGTCTATAGTAGGAATAGCTTTATGAATTACTGACCACATGAAGATTTGAACATTTGGTGGAGCATTCTTGTGTGGACATAGTTGTTGAGGGTTATTGAGATACTCTCGAGTAAAGTGCCATTCATAGCAAGATTTAGTAGTGAAATTCTCACCTGTGTGGCATATGTATGATGCATCCTCTTGCAAAGATGAAGTTTATGGAGATCCCAGATGTAGCCTTAAGGCAATGATTTGAGAGAGTTCTTCTGCATTTGATATTCTTCTGTATTTAATGTCTGATCCCCCCTGTACAAGTATAATTTGTTTCTGTTTGATCACTATTAGTTGCTCATCCCTGTGTTGCAGCTGAACATTTGTTAAGAACTGATCCAGTGGTGGACATGGAGGGTTTCTTTATTGCACTATTTGTGAGGAAGACTGCAGTTAGCAGCCCGGTTGTCTCACAGGAAAGCGAAGACCATGGCCACATAAAGCAAACAGAGGAGCTTAATAGGCAAAACCAGTCTTTGAGAAAGAAACCTATAAAGAGGAGATTGTTGCCCACTCGTTTTGTGAGGATGGCTGAAATGATGTCGCGCTCTTATTTGATTCGTCGAGTACAAGAGTTGGGGTGATTTGTAAGTCTCATGAACCTTGTTTAGGTTTCAGATTTTACCTGGTTAGTTTGTTTGTGTATTACATTTCCCCCTCCAAAGTAGCATAGCTTAGAAGAAAGTAGAAACTTAAGTACTCAGATTTATGGCCTGGGTATCTAGCTTAGTGTTTTGTCAAAGTAATACAGTTTGGGTATAGTTCTTTAGCTTCACGTTATGATCTTGTTTACTTACAAGATAGTTTTCTGCGTAAGTAAAAAAGTTCAATATATTCGTCTAACATAACATTGTTGAATTTCTTTTCCGGGCTTCTCCATTTGGTGGTGCTTTCTTTTGCCAAGCTTTTGTCTTCCACCTCCAGATTTTGCAAACCCTCTTGTTTAGTTTGTTCCTCCATTGTAACCCCGCCAAAGTTCCAAGAGTTCTGCTTTCTCTTTTATTCCTTTCTCTGCAGGCGAAGACCCTTTGTTCTTCGATGTTTCCATCTCCATCTGTAAACAATGACACAAATTGAATTTGTTAATACAGATATGAATTGGCAGTACGAGATGATGCTTTCCTTTTTGATTGGTATCCATAGTTGGCTGTTGGCTAGCTGGTCTTCAGTTGGGTGTCTGTTCATGATTAGGTGGGCTGATTTCTGGTTCATTGTGTTTACATGGTTGTTAACATTGGCACTTTGTGGAAGCACCTTAAGCATCTCAGCTTCCAAATGAACCAACAAGTGATAGCAAATATGCTTTTCCATTCCAATTTTCCTTCACAGCTACTACCAGGGGTAAGATACCAGGACTCAATCCCCTGTTTCATATTGATGCGATCACTAGGCACACAACACCCTGATCCAAACCATACTGCTCTACTAAAGTGGCAGAAAGGCATTATGTTTATCACATAACTGCATTTAGTCGAGATGTCTTGGTATCCGCTCCTAGCTTAATAAAGTTTCCGTACTGCCAGATTTTGGTCCAGATGGCGGACTTTTTTTTTTTTGTGTGCGAAGGAAACCTGGCTTAATTGGGGTATACCTAGTGAGACAAAACCCAAGACATTTAGAAGTAGAATAGGCCACCCCTTAACCATGAATTTTCAAAAATGCTAATAAACTCTTGTTTAATTAACACTAAAAATTCTGATTATGTTAATTAATTGAATTTAGATGAATTAATTAAGTAGATTAAAACTTATGAATATAAGTTATGAAATTTTGTTTTTGATTGAACTCATGTGGGAAGATTTTTGATGAAAAAATTTGTTTTGAGAATATCTTTTGTTTTGAGAAATGAAAGCACACTACCCAAACGCTTCTAAAAAGAGGATTGCAAAACTGTTGTATAAAATCATAGTCAAAAATAAAGGATTTAATCAAAACTTCCAGTTCTGAAATTATGAAAATTCGGCAGGGTCGACGAATGAAGAATATGCCGACTAACTTTGGCCGGCATGCTTATTGATTTCTTACCTTGCCGGCTAACTTATAGTCGGCAAGGTCGACAAAGAAATACCCTGTCGACCATAGGCTCTTTGACATACAGAGAAAGGTGTTACAAATGCATGACTAGTCGGTAAGGTATTAATTCCATAACCTGCGGACTATAGTATAAGGATGAATACCTTGCCGATCCTGTAAATGCTAATTTCAGAGATGAAAAATCGACAAGGTCGACAAAAAAATACCCTGCCGACTGATACTAGTCGGCAAGGTCGACAAATAGATACCCTGTCGACTTTTGATAAGAATATGGAATCATACAGGAACCGCGTATAAATTTATACGCGGTTTGAGATTGGGTACGAAATCATACCCAATCCCAAATCCCGTAGCCACCATTTTTTATTTTTTTTTTGGTTTTGATTTTTGATTTCATGGGATTTTTGATTTCATCACACTCCGATAGATTTTTGAAGATAGATTTTGAAAATTATTTGGGTGATCAGTCGGCAGGGTATCAATAGTAAGGGTGATTTGGTATTTTCGTATCTTTTAGACACCCCTTAGCACACTACCTTGGATGGAAACAAAATGGGTATTACCCCAATTAATTTCGGTATACCCCAATCAATCCATTTTCATAAATTAAAAAAAGAGCTATCTCAAATACATGGCATAGTTTGGATAATTTTGTCTATGTAAAGAGTGGTCAGGATCTGTCTTCGGCAAAGATAAATTCATGGTTGTGGTTGTCCTGGCCAAACCCTTCTTCCCCACATGTGCCTTAGTTTTGGGAGTTGAATGAGTAACCGGGTACGCCGTATCGTACTCTCTCCATTTGTTTTATCTCTGTTTCCTGATATTCAAATTCTTCATCTTCCTGCCTTTGAATCATTAAACATGGAATAAGCAGGTTCCATTTTTTAGGATTGTAGTCCAGATTTGTTTTCTCAGTAGATAAATCTAGGCTGTGGTGAATCATTAGGCACTAAACTCATCATGCCTAAGGGAAATATCAGTTTTCCTTCTTAAGGAAGTTGCTTCTCTCATAAACCTCATCATGTCAAGAGAAGACAAACGAAAACCAGCTCTAAAAAATTTCGGTATGATTAGTCATGTCAACCAAAGGTAGTTCATCTTCCGTCTCTCTCTTCGATTTCGATTTCGTTTTTTTTTGTTCACATGGATACGTAATATTCACCCACTTATTGATAGTAAACGCCCAAATTCAACGATGACAGCGAAGAATGAACAAATGATTGTACCGCCCATTATTTCTTTTTTCTAACTCTAACTTTTTCAGTCGTTGTCTTCATTGTCTTCCGAGACAACTCTTGGTAAAATCACCTTCACTTATGGCTTCAAATCGTCTCGCAAATCTTCCCAAGAAGGAACTGATTATGCTAAATCGTTTGGCTATAAAGAGAGATTTGTGTTGTTTGTAAAGAGGTATTTGTTCGACAACCTAAATTAGACCTTGAAGCTTTTTGTGGTAATCAGTTTACATATTTTTTTTTGTGCTAAAGATTTCACAATTTTTCTTTTCAGGTTCCCAGAATTTGTTGTCCGGCAGTTTGACTATATTTGGTTATGACTTTCTTGAAGTTCCATTGGATGTTTTATTAGTTTTGGTTTTATTTTAATGCAGTTTATGTCGCAATAGTTAATTTTCTTGATCTTTGATTTTTCCACGTTTCATGCTGTCGTGCAGGATTAAACTATCATTCAATGAGAGAAATTGGGTTTACTGCTCACGAATTCTCATTCTTTGTCTTCCGTTTCCAATCCAATTCCAAGAACGACTTAGTACAAAGCAAGCGGAATAAGATCAAACGTATTTCATGACATGATCTTAGGTCCCATGTGGGATTGACGTTATCGACGGTGATGTTTTTACTGAAGATTGCTTGGTTAGTGAAGATGGTTCTGATTCTGATTCTGAGTTTTTTGTTTTTATCATTTTTTTTATATATAGTTATGTCTTTTGATGTATGAATTTTGGAACTAGCGAGTCTTCTAGGACAACGGTTGATATTGCCTACTGATGGCAATTTCGATTCAAAGTGAATACATGACCTTCTTTTTTTTAAACCTTTCTTAGATTCACCATCACTGCAGACAAACATATTATCAGTTAAAACCACAGTTGCACAATTTTTACAGGTTATAGTGGATAATTTTATTGTGGAGCATGTAGTTGAATTACCAGATCATGAGCATGACTACAATGTGCAATGTTGGGGTATTGGAAGATAAACTAAGCAAGAGGAAATTAGGAGAATTTCATTACGAAGGTATGTAATTCAAGGGTTGCATTGCCATGAATGTATGTGGCTTAACTAATATGAGAATTTAGGACTTAAATTTGTATAGGAGTCTTGCATATTTTGATGGAATTCTTGATAGCACTAAGACTATCGGGGTAGTACTTGAGCAACTGGTGTTTGTATAGAAAACTGTATCCAGGGAAAGGTGTTGATCTCAAATTACAGACATCCAATTCACATTACAAGCTCATATACGACACCTGCTTTGGGTGACAAAGTAGGGCGGTTAATGGGCATCAAAAATATCTCTCCAGGTGTTAATCAGGTGATCTATGCCTTTCGTGCAAAATATGATTTTCTTATCATCACAAACATGCACTTGAATAAACTGGACAAGAAGAATCATTTTAATACTACTTTTCAGCATTTTGGTAAAGATCATAGCAGGGTAATCCCAAATTTGCAATTCACTCTGATGACTGATGATACAAAGTGTTCACTGGCTTATGGTTTGTTTCTAATTAAGCAATGCTCTAAACAAGTCTTGGATCAATACCAAGTTTATAGATGGTTTCAAAAGGCTTATTGACCCAAAATATATGATATTTCCATTCTCCGAACACAGACAGGCGTAACTTATGGCATCTTCGACTTTTTCTCTTATTTATTATTTTTTATTGTTACTATTAACATTTTTATTTCTATTTACACTTAACCCTAATGAGAAAAATTATGTTTTCAATGTAAGGGTTTCTTCTTATTCCTCATCTGTCGTTAATTACATGTTTTGGATTTGAGGTATTTTATTTAGTTTTTAACTTGACCGCAGACTCTTATCTTTTGCAAGGTAAAAATTCAAAGTAAACAGGTGTATGGGCTATGGCATGACCAGCATCCAAGAAATAGATACCAAAAAAGAAGCATTAAAAGGTTGCGGGGTGAAACAAAAGATTATGCCAACTGATTTAGCATATCTGGAGATGTAAGTTTCTCTCAGGTCCATGGATATGAATCATATGATATTCTCAAAATGACTTCAAATGTACCTTGTGGATCATGAGTTATTCAATTTCTGCCATTTCATATTTCTCATTGTTTAAACCAAATATCCATCCTTTTGGCAGGTTCCGATTATCGACATGGGCGGAATTCGATCTAGGAAGTGCTCCTGTCTACTCGAAGACCATGAGTAGCTTCCCCATACTTTTAATAAAACAAAGGGATCCATTTAAAGGTAACTGATTCAATTAACAATAAAATTTTCATTAATTCATAGGGTCAGAAGCCTAAGCTCTTCTGCAACCCCATAGCGAATGAACTGGAGAATTTGGAATTGCATTTAATGGTAGTAACTTTACACTTCCTATAATCAACTGTATAAATAATGTTTCTTAGTAAACTTTGAGGTAGTTTTCATTGTTCCAATTCAATCTCTCTCTGCCAACTAGAGTTTTGATATTTATTGGAAGTTTTAATCAACCCATTTTGTATGGTGGTGAACTAAGGACTATGCTCAACGAGACTTGCAGCAAAGCTGATCCTTCATTTTGCACCATCAACTGTGTTCTTAAACATGGATGGTAATGTTGAATCATTTCATATTCCTTGGGTTTGGTTGCCCCATACATATATGTATAGGAGTATATGGCTATTTCCATGTTTTTCAGGTGTGCAGCTGTAAGATTTATCGTGACCCACAAAAGAAGATACGTGGGATGGATAGTATAAAATCCACTCATGTTGGGCCAATTAAGTAATTGCCTGCACAAACCGTTCATTAGTGAAGCAATACTCCTGCACAGTTGAAGTAAAATATACAATGTTTAATACTCCACTCATGTTGGGCCATTTAAGTTGATCTTGCCCCGCTTTACCTTTAATGCTATACACGATTGGTTGGGTTCTTTGATGCACATTAGTTGACCAAGCTGGAGTTCTCAAGGTTCCACGAATAAAATATTCATACATCTTTGTGGACAAAATTATTGGTATTCTGAGTCTGACTGTAAATTTAAATTCTTTTCGAGCGTAAATATAGTGCATGGTATGTGTTTTATAAATTGTTTGAATAAGGTAATTGCCTAATTAGCAACAGATAAAAGCTTTCATTCAGGTCATTTATGATGTGTGATGTTAAAGAAGCTTATTGAGGTGGACGGATGTTGAAGAAGGTATTGGGCTATGAAAATTCTTAATCAATATTTAGCTTTTGTTTAATCTTTATTAACAACTTATTGTAATCAAACAAGCATCCATTGTTAGGTGGCAGTTGTACGCAGTAAATCAATCTGTCCAGATTAGTTTAAGGGTGCATTTGACACGAATTAAAAATGTTTCTAGGCTGATCCGGTTCCAATCACTTCGATCTATTTCGTCTGGATGCCAAAAAAGGAAACTAAAAGATTACGTAAAAACAAGAATCCGTCCCGTGCCGTTACGGCACGGGTTAAGCCCCAGGATGAACTACAAAGAGAGGAGCACAATACAGATGCAACAAAAGAAAGAAAAGATGGCCTAAGCTAGACCAGACCCAACAAAGAAGGTAGGGCAAAAACATACAAAAATTACCTGGTTATATCTAAGCTTCGTTTGCTAGTAAAATTCTCAATCCATAGAAATAAGTTCAGTAACATAAATTACATAGACCACTTCGGCAAACACTTTATAGATCATACAAAATACTGTACCACACACATGCTTACCACACTATTGCATGTGTTTCATCTTCAGTTTCCTTCGTGTGATCTCCTTATATTTTGACGAGTATTTCCCAAATTTTTCTTGCGGGATGATATGAAGTCGCAAAAGTGCAGCAGCAAAATAAAAGCCATGACCAGAGACCATCCAATGAGTATCCAAGTAAGAAATCCAACATCCTGGTAGAAAGGGGGTATCATACTTGACAGTTCAACTAAGTAACTTAAGGCCATGGATGATACTGCAATCCACATTATCCCTGTAAGAATTCAAACAAAAACTTTCTGTTTGCAGGGTAATCCACTTAAAAGCAATAAGATTATACTCAGAGATGAGTAAAATCCAATCGTGTTACAAGCTATGTAGACCCAGTAGGGAGTGGGTGACCTGTAAGCCATTATAGATGTTCCAGCATAGCGTAGCAAATAAGGAGAAAACCCCGTGTGGTTTGAAATATTACTTGTCCAAATATCTTCCATAACACACTGTTGCGGAAAGAAAACTGTACTATTCGTGTAAGAGCGCAGTTGTTCTATCGCTTTTGAATCCCCACTCGTGCATTTATCAGTAGAAACTGCATAATAATAGAACATACTGGGGTCAGTGTCAAACTCAAGCTTTGAGTCATCTTGCCAAACACCACCTGGTGGACTCGTTCCAGCTTGAAATGCCATTGTTGCCATGAGAACTGCTACCACCATCAAGATATTCTGTTTATTTGTGATCCAATCCTTAAGCGGATCCTTACTAATCTTCGTGTTATCATTTTCGGGAACGATATTTATTCCGTCATTGGAAGGTTCCGATATTACTACTGTTTGATTGTGGTCAGATGTTGAAGACTGTTCTCTTGAACTTAATCCCCCAGCATGCCGAAGAAGTTCTTCAACTTCTATGTCTTTCAATTCTTTGATAGTCTGATTAGCTAAGATATCCATAGCCGTGAAACCATTCTTGTTCAAGGCATTTATTTCAATTCCGAGACTGTTATTCACCAAATATTTTATCATCTGCAAAAAGGTCACCAGAAATTACTAAAGTTACACTTTGGGTGACGTATACCCAATCAATTATGTGCCAATTGCAAGTCTAGTTGCACACAACTGCCCGCGGCAAGCATGACCCTATATATATAGTTAGTCTTAGCTAATAAAAGTAGGAAATGTGCATGTACCTTCACCTGCTTCCTGGCAACAGCAAGATGTAAGATTGTATTTCCATGGTAATCTCTTGAGTTAACAGTAACAGATTCCTGATCCTCATTGGTAGGGTCTAACCGGCTTCCTACTAGTTCGATCAATAGCTTCAATGCCTCCAAACTGTTATGCTTGACGCAGAAGTGTAGAATGTTTTCCTCTTGATTCAATAATATCTTGATTGCGTCTGGTTTGGTCTCAATTAACAGCTTCACGTTTTCAAGTTGGCGTTTCATTGAAGCTAAATGGAGTGGGGTTCTTCCATCTTGATCTGTAGCAACACAAACATCAGGATCAGACGCTAACAATACTCTCACCATTTCAACATGTTTCCTCAGTGAAGCCAAGTGAAGAGGAGAAAATCCTTTAGAATCTACCTCCGACGCCAGTTCAGGTTTCAAAATTAGAAGTTTAGCTGCAAATTCTATATGACCGCATATAGCTGATATGTGTAAAGGACTTTCATTACCGTAACCAGTAATTTCTCTTTCAAGAATAAGTGGATCTTCCTTTAGCAACTCTGTCAAGGAAGTCACATCAGCCTGTAGTGATGCTTCATATAATTTACTCTCCATTATTTCTCTTGGTAACTGAGGTGCTTCACTGCTATGGCATATTAATAGACGAGCATGGCCAGATAGCACTCATTTTCAAACCTTCTCCATATACGACTAAAGTTGATGGATACGTGATAACTAATCTAGCTATAGAAAACAATAAATAAAATTTTCAATGTAGAAATTTCAAATTTTAAGGTTTTATTTGTCGCCGAGGCATAGAATGTTGACGCATGTCCTTGCAACATTTGTGCCGCTTCTTTTTTTATTGAATTATTGAGCTACTCCAAATACTTGCTCAGTTCACATTCATTTTTCTCTAAATTACCTGGATGTTTCCTCAAATTTCCTGCTAGCCTGTGAAGCTGCATTTGGATTTTTATAATGTGAAATCGACGTGTGAACCCTATTTGAAGTGACTTTCTAAACACTCCCCGGAGTCTATATATGTTTGGATGTACTAATGGTATCAGAGATCTGTTGGGTAGTGCTCTGGATTTCAGCTTGTCCATTGTCCAACTTGATGTTTTTTTGTTTTGATCTATCTATTGGCCCAACAACAATATTGAAAATAAAAAACAACAAAAATACCTCTGAAACAAAATTGCTGTCATTTGTTGAATAGTGCTGTGATCAGCTCAAGCTGCTGATGTTGCTGACACTCCAGGGATGAAAAACCTTGCTGCTTTCCAAAGCAAAGCTCTTGCGCATGCATTGTCTTGTAAGTTATACTCTATTTCAAGGGCATGTATTATTTACTGTAAATGGATTTTGTGCAAAATGCTAGGGAAGTTACAGCTTTTATGATGAGGACATGTTTTTTCTTGTTTTTTATTTTCTTCTTTCTTTTGACAGTCCCAGCTGTTGAGAGAGTGGTGTACAGCACTTGTTCCATCTACCAAACCGAAAACGAGGATGTTGTTAATTCCCTTGGTTTTCATCTGGAAAGTGCACTTCCAATGTGGACTCGCCTGGACCCCCAGTCTTTGAAGGCTGCAAGTGTTTTTCTTAAAAAATCAAAATGCCTCAAAGACCTATGATTGATGTGTTAAAGGGTGGCACAACAGTAGATTTAGTACTTTTTTTTGTCTCTCCGGAGATAAATGTTCAAAATTCTGATACTTATTGCTTGAAGGAACTTGAGATTTGTTCGGTGCAGTATAATTAGCTTCTGTTTATTTTGATAGTTTGTTGCGTATATTCATCTTGCAGCTGACATTTGTTAAAAACTGATCCAGCGGTGGACATGGAGGGTTTCTTTATTGCACTTTTTGTTAGGAAGACTGCAGTTAGCAGCTTGGTGGTCTCACAAGAAAGCAAAGACGCCACCCCTATAAAGCAAACTAAGGAGCTTAAATGCCAAAGCCAGTGCCTGAGAAAGAAAATTATAAAGAGGGGATATGTTCCCACTCCCTTTACGAGGATGGTACAAATGATGTTGCCGGTCTTCCTTAATACATCGAGTACAAGAGCTGGGTTGATTTGTAAGTTGATAAACCTTGTTTTGGGTTTTTTAATCTGCCTGTTTCTTTTGGTTGTGTTTTAACTATATAAGAGATTATCTGATCGTTAATCAAATCCAAATCAATTTTGTAGACTTTAGCTATTCCAGGTTTTCAGTTATCTCGTGCACTATTAGTATTTCTCTGCAGTGTTTCTGTGTTTGAGAATCTCATATACGATGTCATTGAATTTCCAAGTCTGTTTGTTAATATAATTCTCTATGGATAGAAATAAGTTCAATTTTAAATCTTACAAATCTGTACATAAATTACTTGGACCACCTTGGCAGTGGATCCGCATCCACACAAATACAGTACCAGACATTACACTCGTCAAAATAAAACAAAAAATGATGCCACACCATCACAACCCTGGTAAATTTATCATCAGCCAACTTTATATACTACCAGTATTTTCCAATTTTTGCTTTCGGGACAATATTAACCGCAGAGAATGCAGCAGCAAAACGATTGCCATGAGCAGAGACCATCCAATGAGTATCCAAGTGAGAAATCCAGCATCCTGGTAGAAAGGCGGTATCATGCTTGACACTGCAACTAAGTAACTTAAGCCCATGGACGATATTGCAATCCACATTACCACTGTAAAGAATCCAAACAAAAACTTTCCGTTTGAAAGGTAATCCAGTTACAAGAAATAAGATTATACTCAGAGATGCGTAAAATCCGATCGTGTTCCAAGCTATGTAAAACCAGTAAGAGTAGGGTGTCCTGTAAGCCATTATAGATGTTCCAGCATAGCGTAGCAGATACGGAGAGAACCCTGTGTGGTTTGAAATAGTACTTGTCCAAATTTCTTCCATCACACAGTGCTGCGGTAAGGATGCTGGACCGTTTAGGTAAGAGTGAAGTGGTAGTTTTATAGCTTTTGAACCCCCACTCTTGCATTTATCAGTAGCAACTTCATAATAATAGAAGATACTTGGGTCAGTACGAAATTCAACCTTTGAGTCATCTTGCCAAACACCACCCGGTGGATTCGTTCCAGCTTGAAATGCCATTGTTGCCATGATTACTGCTACCACCATCAATATATTCTGTTTATTTGTCACCCAATCATTGTATTGGTCCTCGGTACTCCTTGTGTTATCATTATCGGAAGCGATATCCACTCCGTAATTAGAAGGTTCCAGAGTCGTTACTACTATTGTTTGACTACTACCAGATGTTGCAGCTTGTTCTCTCGCACTTAAACCTCCAGCACGCCGAAGAAGTTCTTCAACTTTTACGTCCTTCAATTCTTTGATAATCTGATTAGCTAAGATATCCACAGCCGTGAAACCATTTTTTTTCAACGCATTTATTTCAATTCCTAGACTGTCGTTCACCAAATGTTTTTATCATCTGTAAAAACGTCATCAGAAATTACTAAAGTTACCTTTAGGGAGACATAGAAGATATTCAACAAATCAATTATCTTAGGAATATAGGATAACTATAATGTATACAAGGGCATTTGCCATCAATTTTTGTTAAATGATGGTATGTGCCATTTGCAAGTCTAGTTGCAGGCAGCTGCGCAGGCAAGCATGAGCCTATAGTAAGTTTTGCTAATAATAGTAGGAAATGGGCATGTACCTTCATCTGCCTCCTGGCGACAGCAAGATGTAAGATTGTATTTACATGGTCATCTCTTGAGTTAACACAAACAGACTCCCGACGCTCATCAAGACCGTCTAACAGACTTCCAACTAATCCGATTAATAAATTCAAAGCCTCCTAGCTGTTATGCTTGACACAGAAATGTAGAATGTTTTCTCCTTGATTCAATAATACGTTGATTGCGTCGGGTTTAGTTTCGATCAACGGCTTCATGTTTTCAAGTTGGCCTTTCACTGAAGCTAAGTGGAGCGGGGTTCTTCCATCTTGATCTGTAGCAATACAAACATTTGGATTTCCCTCCACCAATATGTTGGACATAGAACTAATAATGTAACTGAGAGGAAGATACTTAGCTCAAACCGATGTTGCTGGAGATGCACAGAAAATATAGAGGCACGTATACGATACGCTGTCCTAAAGGCAATATCACCTGCTACTCCGCTGAGATGCTATAGCAGTTGGCGAGTCACCTCCAGGATACAACTATTGATAGTACCCCTCAATGTAGTATACAAAGAGAGTACCCTTAGAACTTGGCAGTGTTAGCAAAAGCTAAAAACAGAGAAACTAGAAATAAAAACTTATTTTCTGAAAGCAGAGGGAGAGCAGAAGAAGAGATGTTTCTCTGTTGTATGTTCAATGAGCTCAAGACTCCTCCCTTATATAGTGTTTAAGACGTTACAAACGAGAGGAAAAATGCATGCAACAAAACCATGCGTATGACAAAAATACTGGTAATGTTTGGTTGAAAACAGTGTTGCCTTTGTCAGGCTTAGAGCAGTGTGTTGTTAAGAAGCCAAGCCAAACACGTACGGACAAGAAAGCCAAAACAAATATGTACAGACAAGAAAGCCAGGACAAAACATGTGCAGACAAAGAAGAAGATTCTTCTACATGTGTGTAAAACACGTACCAAAAGTTTTAGCAAAAAGATAGGATCTAATGCACCCACACCCACACCCGAACCCGAACCCGAACCGACCGACCGGACGGACGGCGGCGGCGTGCGAAGCACTGCGCGTACGGGAAAGGCAACCTTGCCCTAGTCTAGGCCTTCCCCCCTCACACAAAAGTCTAATGATCCAAGGGCCATGCCCTTTTAGCCAATTCTATGGTATTTAAGTCTAAAACTCTTTAGATTTTAGTCTATGTGGGACTATTGTTTTATCTATTCAAATGAAAAAACAAGTAGTGGGCAATAGGTCTAGAGATCAAAACATAGTCCATGCAAATTTGGTATAACAAAGCCGTTTTTTCTAACAATCCCCCACATGAATGATAAAACATATCGACGAAATCCGAGAAAACATAATACATCAATATTAGGCTAAGGTGTCCCAGAGATTGAACCTTAACTTAGTGAGAGGTTACCGGAACTGCTTGTTGTTACGGTGAACACAATGTCTTGAACCGCCAACAGTGAGTGCAATTCAGAAATAACAACCACACTTTGATGTCTCAAAGAAAAAGAAAGCTGCCAAGCTCTTGCCGTTGTGCCCGTGGGCTAAATCCCGGACTTAATGAATGTATCTAGAGAAAAAGCTCAAATTCTCATAGGAAGCGGCCCCACTTCCAACATCCACATAGGTGAGTCCATTAAGAGTGTCCTGCCACACTCCGCTTTAAGCAAAGTCATGGAACTCATTAAGATCTTGACAGATCATCCTAAAACATGCAGGCAACACTATCATACGGTTACATCATAGGGAGGGACAAGGATAGTGCTCTCTTAACATCACCAAAAATTAGTTATCTCATTGAACCTTATTCTTGAAGCTCCATTCACAAGGTTGAGTGTCCTTCATGGAGATTTATTCTATGAGATTGAGTCCCATCCCCTTCGATGTGGATCTAACTACCTCTCTAGATAATTCTTTCGTCAAAGGATCTGCAATATTCTCTTTAGACCTCACAAAGTCTATAGAGATGATACCAGTAGAGAGTAGTTGTTTCACTGTCTTGTGTCTTCTTTGAAGATGTATAGATTTTCCGTTATATACACTATTCTTTGCGCATCCGATAGCAGCTTGACTGTCACAGTGGATTGCGATCGAAGACACAGGCTTGGGCCAGAGTGGAATTCCTCCCAGGAAACCTCGTATCCATTCAGCTTCCTCCCTAGCTTTCTCCAAGGCTATAAACTCAGACTCCATGGTGGATCGAGCAATACATGTCTGTTTGGAAGACTTCCATGACACAGACGCACCACCAAGTGTGAAGATGTACCCACTAGTGGATTTGCACTCATCTGAGTCTGATATCCAGTTAGCATCACAGTACCCTTATAGCACAGCAGGATACTTCCCAAAACTTAAGAAATAGTTTGAAGTTCTTTTCAGGTACCTTAGAACTCTGTAGAGAGCATTCCAGTGATCCTGCCCAGGGTTGCAAGTGTACCTGCTTAATCTACTCACAGTGTAGGCAATATCAGGTCTTGTACAGTTCATTAAATACATAAGACTGCCAATAACATGAGAATACTCAAGTTGATAAATACCCTCACCCTTGTTCTTTTTCAATTTACAATTGGGATCATAAGGAGTAGTTGCAGGTTTAGCATTTTCATGATTAAATCTCTTAAGAACAGTTTCAACATAATGAGATTGACTAAGACTATATACATCAGACATCTTTCTGATTTTCATCCCTAAGATTACATCAGCAGGGCCTAAGTCTTTCATGTCAAAGTTTTCGTTAAACATGCTTTTAGTGGTATTAATACTATCAAGGTTACTACCTAATATGAGCATATCATCAACATATAGGCACACAATAACATGAGAATCATCCACAAATTTAATGTAAACACATTGATCAGATTCATTAACCTTGAAGCCATTAGATTTCATTACATGATTAAATTTTTCATGCCACTGTTTAGGTGCTTGTTTTAAACCATACAAAGATTTTTTCAGTTTGCATACTTTGTCTTCATAACCTTTCACAACAAAACCTTCAGGTTGGTCCATATAAATTTCTTCATTCAATTCACCATATAAAAAAGCAGTTTTAACATCCATCTGATGTATATGGAAATCATAAATAGAAGCAATAGCAATCAGCATCCGGATAGAAGTGATTCTTGTGACCGGTGAATAGGTATCAAAGAAATCTAATCCTTCCTGTTGTATGTACCCCTTAGCTACCAACCTAGCTTTGTGTTTTTCTATAGTTCCATCTGTTCTAAGTTTCCTTTTGAAGACCCACTTGCAACCTATGGTTTTACTACCAGGAGGTAAGTCTACAAGGTCCCAAGTTTCATTTTGTTGAATGGAATCCCACTCATTAATTGAAGCTTCTTCCCAGAAGGGAGATTCCGGAGAGGTCAAAGCTTCCTTATAAGTTTGGGGTTCAGTCTCTACCGTAAGAGTCACAAAATCTGGACCATAACTTTTCTCGGTTCTGACCCTCTTACTTCTTCTAGGTTCGGTTTCAGCATCTAGAGACGGGGGTTGACTAGTCTAAGGAACATCTGAGAGATCATCGCCGACCCTTTTATGAGGTCCAGACCCTAAAGGGAAAATGTGTTCGAAAAACACTGCATCTCTGGATTCCATTATGGTGTTCTCACCAATTACCATGAACCTATAAGCACTAGAGTGCTCAGGATATCCTAGGAAAACACAATTTATAGTTTTAGGTCCTATTTTAGTTTTCTTGGAACGAGGAGTGTCCACCTTGGCCAAACACCCCCACACTTTCAAGTATGCATAGGACGGTTGTCTTCCTTTCCATAACTCATATGGAGTTTTGTCGGATTTCTTAAATGGAACTCGGTTCAAGATATAGCATGCAGAGAGAATTGCTTCCCCCCATAGGTTCGAAGGTAGCCCTGAACTAGCTAACATAGCGTTCACCATATCTATGAGTGTTCGGTTTTTCCTTTCAGCTACTCCATTCGACTCAGGTGAATAAGGTGCAGTAGTTTCATGAATGATGCCATTAAGTTTGCAGAATTCTCCTATAGGTATCACATACTCACCGCCTCGGTCTGACCTAAGAGTTTTAATAGTAACACCTCTTTGGTTTTCTACTTCAAGTTTATATAATTTGAAAGCGTCTAAGGCTTCATCTTTACTTCTAAGAATATAAACCTGACAGTATCTTGAGTGATCATATATAAAAGTGATGTACCATTTTTTACCTCCTCTAGTTGGCGTTGATTTCAAATCTCCCAAATCCGAGTGGATTAATTCTAGGGGAGTTGTACTACGTTCAATCCTTTTGTTAAAGGGTTTCTTGCATATTTAGATTCAACACAAATTTCACATTTATAACCTCTATCAATGTTTATTTTAGGAATGCATCCTAATTTAGCAAGTCTTTCAATGGATTTGAAATTAACATGTCCTAGTCTATAATGCCAAACATGTGAGGAGTCACAAACATAAGCAGAAGAAGATGCATTGTCATTCAAGTTCAAAGAAAGTACACTAAGCTTAATCATGTTTTCAGTGACATATCCTTTTCCTACGAAGTCACCACCCTTAGAGATTACACCTTTGTTAGACTCAGCTACAAATTTAAAACCTTTCCCAAGTAAGATGGTTTCTGAGATAAGATTCTTGCATATGTCCGGGACGTGATACAAGTCATTCAATGCGAGATTTTTTCCTGAAGTGAGCTTCAATTCAACCTTGCCTTTTCCTACCACTTTAGAGGTAGAAGAGTTTCCCATAAACAATTTCTCATCGTCTCCTACTTTGTTATAGGAGTAGAAAGCATTTCTGAACTTACAGACATGCCTGGTGGCTCCAGAATCAAGCCACCAGTCTCTCACATTGGTCACATTAGAGACAAGGTTGACTTCAGACACCATGCCAGTAAAATATCCAGAATCATCTACTACTTTTGATTTATTTTTCTGTTTAGGATCATTTTTGGTCTTTTTAGGTGCCCTACAGTCTTTGGCCATATGACCAGTTTTCCCACAGTTATAGCAGTCGCCTTTGATGGTGTTTTTGGAGACACCACCCTTTGTCTTAAGATGGTTACCTTTGGAGTTACGTTGTTTGTTACGTTTACCATTTTTGCTGGATTCTCCGTGCCTTTTCTTTGACGCAGCATTGTCGTCCAGGACATGAGCTTTGTTGGACATGTCTTTGCTCAGCATCAGGCTTTTGTCCTTGCAGCACAGAAGTTCCTCCACCTGGATCTTTTTTCCCAGATCCACCATGGTGATTTCGCGATTTTTGTGTCGCAGCCTCCTCTTGTACTCGTTCCATGAGGGTGGTAGCTTTTCAATTACTGCAGATACTTGTAGATATTCATCAATATGCATTCATTCAGCAAGAATTTCATTGATGAGTAGCTGGAGTTCGACGAATTGTTCTACAACAGGATTTTCATCAGTCATCTTATATTCCAGGAACCTAGCTAACAGGAACTTCTTGCTTCAAGCAGCCTCTGCAAGATATTTTTCTTCTAGGGCTTCCCATAAATCAAAAGCAGTAAAATTCTCTTTTCCATTATAAAAGTCGTACAAGGAGTCATCCAGAAAGTTAAGAATGTGGTTTTTGCACATGTAATTCTTCCTAGTCCACCTATCCAGTCTATCTTCATAGCCACGGTCATGAAGCCTTCTTGAGGGTCTTTCTAAGGCAAATTCATCTAGCCTTTGGTCTTTTAAGAAGAATAACATTTTGGACTGCCATCGTTTAAAGTCTTTGCCACTAAACTTTGGTGGTTTGTCTACAGTACTCTTTCCCATGTTGTTACAAAAAATATAGTAAAGAGGATTTTTCCTTTAGATTGTTGGACATAGAACTACTAGTGTAACTGAGAAGAAGATACTTAGCTCAAACCGATGTTGCTGGAGATGCACAGAAAATGTAGAGGCACGTATGCGATACGCTGTCCTAAAGGCAATATCGCCTGCTACTCCGCTGAGATGCTATAGCAGTTGGTGAGTCACCTCCAGGATACAACTACTGATAGTACCCCTCAATGTAGCATACAAAGAGAGTACCCTTAGAACTTGGCAGTGTTAGCAAAAGCTAAAAACAGAGAAACTACAAATAAAAACTTATTTTCTGAAAGCAGAGGGAGAGCAGAAGAAGAGATGTTTCTCTGTTGTATGTTCAATGAGCTCAAAACTCCTCCCTTATATAGTGTTTAAGACGTTACAAACGAGAGGAAAAATGCATGCAACAAAACCATGCGTATGACAAAAATACTGGTAATGTTTGGTTGAAAACAGTGTTGCCTTTGTCAGGCTTAGAGCAGTGTGTTGTTAAGAAGCCAAGCCAAACACGTACGGACAAGAAAGCCAAAACAAATATGTACAGAAAAGAAAGCCAGGACAAAACATGTGCAGACAAAGAAGAAGATTCTTCTACATGTGTGTAAAACACGTACCAAAAGTTTTAGCAAAAAGATAGGATCTAATGAACCCACACCCACACCCACACCCGACGGACGTCGGCGGCGTGCGTGCTTCTGTGCGAAGCACCGCGCGTACGGTAAAGGCAACCTTGCCCTAGTCTAGGCCTTCCCCCCTCACACAAAAGTCTAATGACCTAAAGGCCATGCCCTTTTAGCCAATTTTATGGTATTTAAGTCTAAAACTCTTTATATTTTAGTCTATGTGGGACTATTGTTTTATCTATTCAAATGAAAAAACAAGTAGTGGGAAATAGGTCTAGAGATCAAAACATAGTCCATGCAAATTTGGTATAACAAAGCCGTTTTTTCTAACAATCCCCCACATGAATGATAAATCATATCGACGAAATCCGAGAAAACATAATACATCAATATTAGGCTAAGATGTCCAGAGATTGAACCTTAACTTAGTGAGAGGTTACCAGAACTGCTTGTTGTTACGGTGAACACAATGTCTTGAACCGCCAACAGTGAGTGCAATTCAGAAATAACAACCACACTTTGAGGTCTCAAAGAAAAAGAAAGCTGCCAAGCTCTTGCCGTTGTGCCCGTGGGCTAAATCCCGGACTTAATGAATGTATCTAGAGAAAAAGCTCAAATTCTCATAGGAAGCGGCCCCACTTCCAACATCCACATAAGTGAGTCCATTAAGAGTGTCCTGCCACACTCCGCTTTAAGCAAAGTCATGGAACTCATTAAGATCTTGACAGATCATCCTAAAACATGCAGGCAGCACTATTACATCATAGGGAGGGACAAAGATAGTGCTCTCTTGACATCACCAAAAATTAGTTATCTCATTGAACCTTATTCTTGGAGCTCCATTCACAAGGTTGAGTGTCCTTCATGGCGATTTATTCTATGAGCTTGAGTCCCATCCCCTTCGATGTGGATCTAACTACCTCTCTAGATAACCCTTTCGTCAAAGGATCTGCAATATTCTCTTTAGACCTCACAAAGTCTATAGAGATGATACCAGTAGAGAGTAGTTGTTTCACACCCACACCCGACCCGCACCCGCTCCCGAACCCGAACTGAACCGACACGACCGACCGGACGGCGGCGGCGTGCTTCTATGCGAAGCACCGCGCGTACGGGAAAGGAAACCTTGCCCTAGTCTAGGCCTTCCCCCCTCACACAAAAGTCTAATGTCCCAAGGGCCATGCCCTTTTAGCCAATTCTATGGTATTTAAGTCTAAAACTCTTTAGATTTTAGTCTATGTGGGACTATTATTTTATCTATTCAAATGAAAAAACAAGTAGTAGGCAATAGGTCTAGATATCAAAACATAGTCCATGCAAATTTGGTATAACAAAGCCGTTTTTTCTAACACAATACTCTCACCATGTCAACATTTTTCCTCGATGAAGCCAAGTGAAGAGGAGAAAATCCTTTAGAATCTACCTCCGATGCCAGTTCAGGCTTCAAAATCAGAATTTTAGCTGCAAATTCGACGTGACCGCACATCGCTGATATGTGCAAAGGAGTTTCATTACCGTAACCAGTAATTACTCTTTCAAGAATAAGTGGATCTTCTTTTAACAACTCTGTCAAGGAAGTTACGTCACCCCGTAGTGATGCTTCATATAATTTACTCTCCATTATTTCTCTTGGTAACTGAGTGCTTCACTGCTGCTTCGGCATATTAATAGACAGGGCATGGCCATATACCAGTCATGTTCAAAGTTTCAAACCTTCTCCATATGATACTAAAGTTGATAGCAACGTGGTAACTATAATCTATAGAAAACAAGATATATTCAATGGAGAAATTTCTTATTATGAGGTTTTATTAGGTTCTGGTTCCAGAATGTTGACGCATGTCCTTGTAACATTTGTGCAGCTGCTTTGTTTATTGAATTATTTATTTACACAGAATACTTCTTCAGTTGGCATTCTATTTTCTCTAAATTACTCGGATGTATCTTCGCATTTACTAATAGCGTGTGAGTTTCTATAATGTGAAATCGACATATGAACCCTATTTGAAGTGACTTTCTAAACACTCATCTGCAGGATTTCAGTTTGGATATGGTATTAACCCATCTTTGATTTCCAGGAAGCAAGCAACATTAAGTTTAGATTCGATTCTTCAAAACCCCCTTGAATGGGGCCAAAGAGATCGAGATTTAGGGCGGCAAGATTACTGCTACATCTTACTGGGAGTCTAGGAGTAACATATTTGGTGAATCTCAATCGGTGCTCGAAGGACAAGTGAGTTACCACGTGTAACGTGAATGGACCAATTATCTTAAGATGATGAGGATAGATATTTTTTATGATTGTCCGTCCGCCATCATGATCAATGGTCAAGTCAAGCGGGTCGAGGTTGGCCCCGGCCCTAAAGTTTTTTTTTTCTTTCGTTCTGAGTGGAAAGGGCAAACTGCATTAAAGAAGAGAATCATTCTGAATGGTGACAGGAATACAACAGCTGAAAGAATGGCATACCAATAAGTTATCAAGGACAGTTCACGGAAGCATCCCAGTTATAAATTAAAGTTGAATGAAAGAAACCATTAAAACAGTTGGCATGAATCAACCAATTGAACATTGTGTATTTAACTATAATAAGAAGTTTCTTACTACTCCTAAATTTATTCGTGAAATACTTGTTATTCCACTCTTGCCAAAGAATCCACCAAGTTGTGAAAGGTAAAAGAGTTAAACAAAAAATTTTGTGTTCTTGTTTGCGGGTTCATCACTCTCCTATTCCAGATTGTCGCTTTAAGAGATTATGCAAAAACCCAATTTAATCCTACGCTATTAAAGAAGTAGATCCATACTTTATTAGTAAACTTGCAATGAAGAAATAAGTACGAGTTTGTTTCTTGTTCAGAATCACAAGAAAGACAAACAAGAGATTGCACCTTCCCTGATCGGTAGAGAAAATCTCTTGTTGGTGCGCCTGTAGCACAAGGTCCAAACAAATAAAGGCACCTTTAACGGGAAGAAAGCGTTCCATAATTGCTTATCAGGAAACACAATGAGCCCCAGAGCTAACGTTCGAAGCTAACCAACTGGAGTTCGATTTTGTGTACACTCCCTAACGAGTGTGCATGTACAATTTGATCTCCACCATCTGTTTAATTTAGTGAGTTACTCCAAACATGGAGAGTAATGGAGGTCATTAGTTAACTAATCAATCAATCAAATGAACATGTCAAACATACATTTTTTAGAGGAGTGTGCACATAATTGAACTCAATCAAATGTAAGCTTTGAACGGCCATGTATTTTTGCTTTTAGACCGATTCCTATGCACCATGAAAAATACATCAATTTGCCATACCTGCTGGTCGCCAATATGTCAAATTCGAGAGACAAAATTTTTATCCATCTATCTAGTCGGTCACTGGGAAAAAATTATAGCTCTAACACTTACTACTAGTGAACGACTATTTTCACCTTCCCATGTATATATGTACTCCAGTAGGTTTAATTTAATCACACTAGTATTGTATATAAACTTTTCACTATCTACCTATTTTTAAAATATAAATTTCTCAACTTAATTACTTTTTATTTCATAATTAATCAAGGAATTTTTCTAATAAACAGATGATTCATCTATGAAGAGATGCAAATGCATATAAACCGGTATAAATCACAACAACAAAGGTATGGTCAAATGATGCAACTACTGGATGATAAGTCAGATGAATATAGAGAAGGGACCAACAGTATGATGCTGATGCATTCAGGGGTAGATCACCTAACACACTCGAGCTAAAAGATATATTCATACGAATATACACGTACCGAGGGCGGGATGACTACTACAAGACGATAATTTTAATGCCGATTGTGTGAACTCTGAAGAAGATTTCAAATGTCGATTTCCCATGACCTGAAACTTAGGATAAAAATCGTAATCATATTTGGAATATACAACTAAATTCAATTTTCAGATTGATGCATCGGATATTGAGGTCATAGTCCTGGACAAAAGGTCATTGCGGCCCTAAGGTTTCTAGGTTATGGGTGTCCAGTGGATTCTAACGATGAATACTTTATGGAAAAAAAACTTCATACGAGTATCTTTCATTATTTGCGAAACAATAATTAATCATTTTAGTCCTCCATTTTTATGAAACCAACTGAAGCATATGTTACAAAACTATAATTATTATTGATTTAAAGTTCAAAATAAGTATGACTGTTGCGTTAAATAATCAATAAGTTCAATATCATCATCATCTTCGTCATCATCCTCGTCATCATCAATTGGATTGTTAGATGCAAAGTATTGCTCGTTTCATTTTTCTTCTTCCACCTGCCTTTTTAGCCCGTTAAAATCCATTTGTCGTATATATTTTTATTAATTATTGATTATTTAGGAGTTAGCACTAAAAATCTTATGCTTTTCATGCCAGTAGCTAAATTTTTCTTGAGAAAGCCAATTTTTTCATCTTCTTATTTAAGAATTTCCGACCAAAAGCTATTTGCTTCTTGGTTACCCATTGATGATCTAAAACTGGGTCATGTTAAAATCTTCATATCCTCATTGGGATAATTTTCACATAACTTTTACTTTGTTTCTTTCTACACCTTTACGTTGGTTGTTTTTAGCAGCATTGAGATTTAACTTGGCATTTGGATTTTCTATTAGATCCGTAGAAGACCATGGCGAAATAGTTTGACATGGTATTCAATTTCATGTAGAAGGAGAATATGGTGATGTTTTAAGAAACTTGTGACATATTTGCTAACAACAATGGATTGTACTTAGTCAATTTTGAGATATTGTAATAACTTTCATCTTTTTATTGTTTGATCGGTAAAGAATTTAGTGATAACGAGTTTCGAACTCAGGTCACTGGTATCATCACCCAATGATTTTACCATTGTACTACATTGACCGACGGAATAACTTTCGTATTAGAAATATTTCGTTTTTGATGCGCCAATTCCGACCGACACTTAAGTTCCTACGATTTGCAAAAATATATTTATTGATTTAAAAAATTGGGCATGTTGTATAATTGTTCTTACCATATCAACATCCATTTCAGCATTCTTTCTTCTATGACATATAAGGATACTTGGTCATTAGTTACACAGAAGAGACCTGACAACCCTGTTGCATTATGATTTTTGAGGTTCATTGTTTCTTCATAAAAAAATTATGAAATATATTACATAATGTTGTTTTGTTGTTGTAGACTATTGATATAATTAATCTTCTACAAAGTGAACTTAATTCTTGCAAATACATTCATCTTGTCCAATGTAAATTTTACACATGGAACTTTAGTTCTTCGTTAAAATTTGAGTCGTCGTGTAAGATTATTTGATGAACATTGTTTTAAACTTCAAATGTTGATTGCCCGACTAATAAACTAATCATTGTGTACCTTAGTTCTATCGTGACTTGTTTCCGTATTGAATTTGAAATTGTGTAAGAAAATTTTAATATGAACTAATGATCTCTAATAGTACATAATTTATATTTGATAATTAAAAATTAAAACCCTGTAATTAACTATATAAGAGAACTCGTTCCAATGATACAACATGAATCCATGGTTATTAGGTTGTTTAATTCAATGTATGTAAGATGGACTAAACATGGATTCATTTGATAAGTTAACAAAGTTTGAGAAATTAGTTTCGTGCTTCGTACGAGATAACTCCCAATTTTATGGAACATTTTTAATCTTAAAATAAAAACCAAAATAAAATTAAATCTAACAAATAAGATATTTTTTCAAAACATAGGTCTATTCACATTCTAGGAATTACCTGTATTTATCATTGAATTTATCCATATGAATTATTTAGATTTTTTAAATTGGTTTTTTTTATTATATTTCCAATACATAGTGTTTTTAATATATGAGATATATTTTCATCATTAAGTTAGTACTAATGCATAGAATAAATACATTAACATATTACAAATATATTATCAAATTTTATCATGCCTAATTTTAAGACTTTTTTTTACTGTTAATACTTTACAAAATAAAAAATGCACTACTATTCTACTTGTCTATGGACATAGCTTGTCCGTATATTCTTATATCAACTCATTTCCATTAGCAATGTCTACTCCGACCCTAACTTCTTAAACCGATTTTCCTATATTGACTTTTCTGATGAGGGGTTATTTACTATCTTAAAAATGGTAACTAACGAATTTTTAATTACTTCTTTTTTATTAAACGTAGTGGGGCTAACAATACGATAATTTAGAACATATCATTTTCAAAAACATAAAAAAATAAGATTAGAATAGACTTTGTTGTTCTTGTTTTATCACCAAAAATTGAAAAAAAGATGAAGCTTTTTTATTCTGCCCACTGAGTGCTATGAAGTAAAAACCTTGCGCCAAATATCAACCATTAGGTAAAAACTAATACACATGTGCCTATTTTGGTTTTGTTTATGTTAGCTGGTCCTGTAGAATAAAGATATGGTCTACACAAAATTCTATCCCTACTACGTTTATTACAAACAAGTAATTAAATGTTCGTTACTTACCATATTAAAGATAGAAAATAATCCCACATCGAAAAAGTCAATTAAAGTAAACCGGGTCTATAAGAAATTTATGCCGGAGTAGATGTTACCAATGGCAAAGAGTTGGTATTAGGGTGTAAGGAGAAGCTTTGTCCGTAGACGAGTATGAGACTAGCTCCATGTGTAACTCCGATCTCTTGAGAATTCATGGGTATTTGCCATTGGCTTTTTTGAATTTATCCACAACTATTTTATTTTTTTATTTGTCAATTTAAAATGTATTTTTAACTACATATTTTCATATTATCGAAGTTCTTGAAATACCATTCTTCGAAGATTCATAAATTAATTTTTCTGAGCTATATTGTTGTCATCTTGATCATGTGAAAGACACCATAATTGTTCAAAAGCCCAACCACTGCTTGAATCTCTTTTGATAATTGGTCTTTGCATCTTCATCTTTAATCGATAACTTAACAGTAGCTATGTTTAACAGGTGAAGAGGATGACATAGTCCCATACTTATTGGTGTTACTGCATGATCACCCGTTAGTGAAGAATGAAAGTATTTTTCTGCAAATAAATTTAGATATCTACTTTAGCATATTGAACACCTTTTTATCCTCGAAAATAGGGGTGTGCAACGGACGGACGGTTACGGATTAGGGGTCACCCGCAACCAAACCGTCCAAGTTGCGGATTTGAAAAATCAAACCGTGACCGGCCCAATCATCCGCGGATTTTACATCCGCGGATCCGCGGATTGTACTGGCCGGTTGCGGATTAACCGCGGATTTGGTAAAAAAAAAAAAAAAAAACTGTCAATCAAGAAAAGAAGAAAACTCAAATTCCCAACTCATCATCACATCTCTGCTCATTGAGCAGCGGAGTCTCGGCTCTTTGGTTCGATCCAGTTCCCATGTTGGGCCTGCTTGTTTAGTGACATCAAGCTAAAGAAGCAAATAAGCAATCCATTTTTGATATGGGCTTAGTGACATCACATTCAATTAGCTGGGCTTAGTGGCTTATAGAAAATGGAGCAGAGTCAGATGCGGTGCGGGTGAATCCGCGGTTTTCAATATTCAACCGCACCCAAACCGCTAAAATGTGCGGATTTGAGAATCTCATCCGTGTCCGGCCCATACGTTTTGCGGTTTGTGTGAAATCCGCATTTTTGCGGACGGATACGGGTCAAATTCGCGGTTCCGATTTTTATGCTCACCCCTACTCGTAAATATCATAAACACCCTATATGACTTGATATCTTGGTCCTATCATTCCCCCCTCCTGTTATCTTGTATTATATTATGATCTTCTTGTAGCTATCGGAAAACCGATAACTACACCCAAGTAATGATAAATAGGAAATATAAGACATGATAATAATTAACTGGAGAAGATAAGTTAAAACCAGTATGAACATAAACCCTAACTTGGAGCCCACACAATTTTTTCTTTTCAAAAACACTTTACAAACTCAAAAATATCTCTCTCCTTATAATGATTTCTCTTTCCATGTATATAGGATTACATAGTGGATGACAGTTAAAACATGACATGGGATACATCTAATAAATATTTATGCGATACCATCGTAATATTATATAGAAGTCAATGTTTATCTCGCGTTTGTCGTCACACGTTCCATGTGATTCTTATGAGGTCATCTTATACGTCAATAGTGACGTAGTAAGTCTATAGCATCGCTCTTAGTTTATCCTTATCGTATTATCAAATGTTTTCGACACGATCTGTGATAGTTGTGTGGTATTTTGTATCCAAATTTTGTCTCTTCTCGCATTGTTCTTGCAAATAAAGAATAGTGAGAGAATTTTAATAGACTTTCGCATCTGATCTTGCCCTTTGGTATTCTTCAACTTTGCCGATATAGCCCCGTAATTCTCGTGTAACCGTCAACAAATGTTTGTGATCGTTCCCTTTTGACCAACACATAGTTATTTCTTTCTCTTTTTGACAGGTAACCGCTTTTTCCCGTCTTCTTAATTTGATAAATATAGAGGAGAGATCCTGTTACTGTTCTTGAAATCTTCACTCTTTTGAGTCAAATATTCAAATCTTTTTCTTCGTTCCTTTTGTAGATTTCCTTTATTA
Organism: Papaver somniferum; assembly: GCF_003573695.1. Taxonomy (NCBI): domain Eukaryota; kingdom Viridiplantae; phylum Streptophyta; class Magnoliopsida; order Ranunculales; family Papaveraceae; genus Papaver; species Papaver somniferum. Next base: position 53,398,298 of record NC_039359.1, read on the forward strand.
TCTCGGTGTTTCTTCGTTCTATCTAATGGATACTTCTTCCGGGTGAGTTATCTTTGCTTTGCTTGTGTGATTTCATTACGTTGTTCGATCTCTGTTTTATTTTCGAGAGAGATAAAGATAAAGAGGCAATTTTTTTTATCATATCTAGTTGTTTTGCTACTGTTCTTGATTTCCTTTCCTACTACTGTTGTTCTGGAGAGTTCTCCTTTATTTTTTATATTCCCATACCCTTTCTTCTTCTTTTGGTAGTTTGGTTGCACCTAAACTGGTCAAAAAAACCTGATGTGCACATGATCCGCAAGATTCCTTAGAGTTCGGGTAAAAGCATGAAATCCAAAGGTTTGATGATATTTTTACTTTTTCTGTTATTAAAAATATCAACTTGTCGTAGATTGAACCTCCCTACCAATGTATGGTGTTTACCCTGATGATATAAGGTCTCAGTATGTTCCATATACGCTGATCATTATTTTCTTGAAGTAATATGTATGACTAGTCCAGTGCTTATGTTAGTACGCCGTTAATTATTTTGCGAAGGTTAAATTTGCTAAAGAATTATAAGAAGTTTCATCAAAGAACCATAAATGCAAGAAATAATTCCATAAAAATTAGACGACGAATTTTTTATGAGAAAAAGAGAATGATGGAGTATTTAGGAAAAAAAAGAAACTTGCATAATTTTATTATTCTTTAACTTTTACTAATTATCTAGCAAACAATTATGTCATTAATAAGTTATTTTTAATGAAAATGATTTGTGACTCCATGTTTTTGTACTCCCTTTGCTCCAGGTGTTAGGTGGCAACGATTTGTAATAATTTTTTACCTTCTGTAAGTGTAAAGGAGTTTAAAACCACATATACTTTGTACTTATCTCCGGAAGTAAAATCAACAAGAAGTAGAAGAAGAACCTAATATTTTAGGAGATGTAAGTGAAAACGAAGATAGTACTTGAAGTTCTTAGTCTTTAAAATTATTAGATATTGACGTGCATATGGATGTCATCTGATTCCTTATCATCCATTTACATCTCTTGTTAATCCAACAGTACATGGAATGGTGTGATAAGATTTCAAGCATACCTATTAATGTTATTTGATGAATCAATGGTGCAACATAGTATTATAATTGCAAATCTAAACTAAGATAATTTGGTTAACTACTGATCACTTTAGTACGTCTCAGAATCGGACAATTTAACATTCTCAAAGTTACATCATTAATTTTTTCTTACCATATGATTTCAACTAAACGAAGACAAACAGAAGACGAACACAAAATATTCTCTACAACGTATTTGATGCTATAGTCTGCGAAGATTCGAATCCTAAATATTTGATCCAAATCAATTAAAGATGGAGTACATGCAGTTAGGTGCTGACCCAAGAAGTGCAAAATACGGATCTCGCCGTGCATAATTTCATCAGTTTTTCCCATGGATTGTTATTACAAATAATTCATCTTGACATCTTGTTAGTCAATTTGATTTCTAACAAAGACGCAAAATTGGGCGGACTAGCACATATAGTTAAAAACTAAAAAAATAAATCAAGTGAAGTTCTTATACATGATATAATTATAATTGACTATTAGAACCGAGTATAGAACGATGAGTTTTAGCTGCGGGTTTGAGGACGAAGAACGATGAGAGAAAAAAAACTAAAAAAATAATAAGAGGAGTTGGCTTTCCAGGTTGATGCCACCTAAGATTGGGAGCAACGGGAGTCCAAATCATTTTTGTATTTTTCATTATTAAGAATATTCTAAAAATATAACTATTTATTTAGGGATTTTATTAGTTTGAAAATATTTTTTGTTTTAGGTAATAAGTATTTTGATAGTTTAGGAAATACTTAGTTGGTTTGAGTAGAATTATCTATATATAAAGAGCTCCATGTTCTAATATTTTAGGGAAAAATATCATTTGGTCCTTTTTTAGGTGGGCCCATGTCTGTTTGGTCCTTTGGTCAAACGCTTTTACTGTTTGGTCCATAATTATTTAAACATATTAAACTGACAAAAATACCCTTCCGTGTTAATTTTTATTTATTTTCTTGTAGCAGTTCATTCCAGAAATGAAGTCATACAAAAACCTAAAAAAAGCAGACTTCATTCCAGAAATGAAGTCCATATAACAACATAAATAAACAGACTTCATTCCGGAAATGAACTCCATATAAAAACCTAAATAAACAGACTTCATTCCAGAAATGAACTCCATACAAAAACCTAAAAAAACAGAGTTCATTCCAGAAATGAAGTCCATATAAAAACCTAAAAAAACAGAGTTCATTTCAGAAATGAAGTCCATATAAAAACAGACTTCATTCCAGAAATGAAGTCCATATAACAACCTAAATAAACAGACTTCATTCCAGAAATGAACTCCATATAAAAACCTAAATAAACAGACTTCATTCCAGAAATGAAGCCCATTCAAAAACCTAAAAAAACAGAGTTCATTCCAGAAATGAAGTCCATACAAAAAGCTAAAAAAAACAGACTTCATTCCAGAAATGAAGTCCATATAACAACCTAAATAATCAGACTTCATTCCAGAAATGAACTCCATATAAAAACCTAAATCAACAGACTTCATTCCAGAAATGAACTCCATACAAAAACCTAAAAAAACAGAGTTCATTCCAGAAATGAAGTCCATATAAAAACAAAGTTCATTTCTGGAATGAACTCCATATACAAGCAGAGTTCATTTCTGGAATGAACTGCAGCATCATCATCTTCATCATCTTCGTCGTCTTCATCATTAACGGCAGTAGTAGTAGAAGATCTTTATCTTCTTCATCATCAAAATCAAGATTAACACCATCGTCTTCATCGTCAACAACAGCAGCAACAACATATCTTCATCTTATTCATCATCTTCATCGTCAACAGCAGCAGAAAAAGAAAATCAAGATTAACAACATCGTCTTCATCTTCTTCATCATCGTCATCAAAATCAAGATTAACACCATCGTCTTCATCGTCAACAGCAGCAACAACAACATATCTTCATCTTCATCGTCAACAGCAGCAGAAAAAGAAAAAAAACCCTAAAAAAATCATATTCAACAGTACCAACATCATCGTCTACAACTACCGATCTAAATATCTAAATCCATTTTCACCTTCATCACCATCGTTTACAGCAGCAGGAAGAAAAATAGAAGAAAAAAAATGAAGACGCCATTAACAGGAGGAAAAAGAAGAAGAAAGAAAAAGAGAGAGAGATTAGATCTGGAAAGATGAGAGAGAAAATAAATCTGAGAATGATTTATTCTCTCTTACTTTTTGACTATATATATGGTCCTTATTCAAAAGGGCATTTCTGCCACTGCAATGTGACATTTACATCATCCATAACATCACCCTAGAACCAAACCATAATTTTTAGGACCAAATTATAATTTATATTACCAAATAGGACCAAACAGACAATTGACTAGATTCACTGGACTAGACTGTGTCTAATATATTATTTGTAGGACCAATTGATATTTCCTTGAATATTTTATTAAACAGTTTTTGCATCAATGAAAAGTATCAATGTTATCTCGGAAATACATGGGTTTTGGATACAGTTTTGTTCAATGCTTCTGCCCCACATCAAAGTCTAGCATATCCAAATATAAGTTAAAATACTTTGAATATGATACCTATAAGAGCAACTGCAGTGGTGCGAGTATAACCAAAGACCAAAGAGGAAAAAAAAGACCAAATTTTGGGTTTAATCTGGTGTGTGACCCTACGGTGGAAAAACTAAATTTGGTCAGACGGACATTATACCAACGCCTGGTGTGGGGCGTAGAATATACCAACGCCTGGTGTGGGGCGGAGAGTATACGTTCGCCCGGTGTAGAAAAAAAAATAAAAAAAAAAAAGAAAAAAAGTGGGGCGGAGGTATTATGCCCGCCCCATGCATTTGAAGTTTGTAAAGAGTGGGGCGGAGGTATTAAGCCCGCCCCACACAAAAGATTAAAAAAAAAAAAGACGGACGTGCATTATACGTTCGCCTGGTGTGGGGCGTGGACTATACTTCCGTCTGGGGTGGGACGTGGACTATACGTCCGGCTGGTTATGAGGCGTGGACTATATAAACGCCCGACTATATTTGTGTTTGGTCTTGGTCGCAGACCAAATTTGGTCTGGATTTTAGTCTTTGATCAAATTTTGATCGATGGTCCGTCCCACTACGCCTATCAACTGGACACTATATTTGGGTTTAGTCGACCATTGTGGACGCTCTAAGTTAAAATACTTTGAATATGATACCTTTGTTTTAAATGTGTGAACCAAGCCATAGAGCGGAAATGGGCATCTCCATTCGATGAACCAATTACTAATTGATTGATTTAATCATATAAAAAATGATGATTCCACCAATCCGGTGGGCTCTGCAATAAAAATAAACATAGCGCCATAGTCCAGTGACTCTAGTCTATCGGAAGACAAACAAAGATACGCAAAAAAATCATGTATTAAATCCGTTTAGCATCTTTTAATTAATCCTAACTACTTAGTCAACTTATCCTGAATCCATTTCCTGTTAATGTATCAGTACCACGTTTTCAAATACCAGGATCATTTTTCCAATACGTATTCCAGGACCACTTGTTAATACATAGATATGTCGTCTATCAATAATTGGATAGTTGATTGATCACAAATGTAGTTGCGGAAATTCCCACAACTACACCCCGTTGAGACGATAATAACACAAAGCCCAAATCATTAAAATCAACTTAAACATAAATGATATTATACACCGCTTTGAAACTAATATAATCTTCTCAAGTGCTTTGTATTGAATGTATGATGTTTTTACAATGATCACGAAGACACTTGATATACAACAATGGAGAAAATGAAATAAGGACTAAGCTCTAATGGCTTCTTTCTTCTCTAGAAATGGTTCTTAGCTCTCTTACTTGACTGAATTCTCTCTCAACCTGCCTCTCTCTTTATCATTTGAATCCTTATATAGGCAAATATATCAGTAGAAAACAACCAAAGTTCACGTGCAAAATCTCTGTTAGCTGATCTTGTTTCAGTTTGTCTTATTCGTCAGGATTTTTAGATCTGTCTCTGTTTGTCGTGCCGTTGCTTCGTATCTCTCTTGATGAATGTCGTATTATACCTACCGTGTGATTTCTCTTCCCGCTTGTTCCTTATTATCGCGTAATTAATCTTCGCCTAATTTCCTTCTTCTTCGTGCTTATGGTTGTTTCAGCTAGGGCGAGGCTATGGATTTTTCTTGTGCGACATTCAGCCCCTACATTTTGCCTCTTCTCGCGTTGTCTTCTGCAAGTGGAATAATGCGAGAACCATAGATTCACATTTGTTATTTCTTCTTTTACCCGACATTTTTCCGGTTTTCCCATATGATTATTATTACGTGCAATAACTTCTCTTTTTCTCGATTGACACATCTAGGTTTCCATTTTTACCGGTTACTGCTATAGCCGGTTCTCCTATTTTAATAAATACTTATGGAGAGAGAGGATCATCTTCTTCATTTTACACCTTCGTCTTCTCTGCTTAGAAAGAACCTTCCTCCGTAAAGTTTGCTTATTTGCGAGATTTGTTACTATGTCAAGCCAATCCACTATCCCTTCTTCCAATGAATCCTCCCCACGGTAAGTATCTGTGTTTTGCTTGAATTTTTAATGATCAACTGAGTTGCTTGAGTTTTCAATATTTCTGCTGCTTCTAGTGTTCTTGATGTTTATCCTAATTTTAGTATTCCCATACTTGAATATGCCGTTTTAAACCCATTCCGTCCAAGCCTCCTCCTGTAAACCTTGTTGGTGATCGGAAAAGGGTTACGAGAAAAGATTCTCGTAAACGGAAACTTTCGCCTGGTAAAAAGGGTTCTCCTCAGAAGAGAAGGGGTTCGCGCAGCGGGGCTCTCGTGCATGTCGTGAGTCCATTAACACTGATGCCTGTAGCTTCTGTCGCACCAGCAAAAAGTGAGATGACAACTAGACTTTGTCATCGGCCCCTTTCCACACTTGCTCCTGATCGTGCCCCAGAAGATTCTGTCGTGGTTTACTCTTCTCCCGATACTGTTGTCGCGAAAGATGAGCAGGTCGCAGGTGTCGTTGCGACCAGTGCAGCTGCTGAAGCTTCGAAATGGTCGGGCTCAATTTCAATCGCGCTTGGTTTGTATCCTCAAAAGACTGACTCTGAGTCGTCCCAACTTTCCAAGCGTGATAAGCTTACTTCCGTTGAATCAGAGGTTAACTTTCTTTCTATTGGTTTTATTCTTTTCTTCATTAATCTCGGTTCTGACGCTTTGGTATTGTAGGAGTTTCGCCGTCGTTTGGTTCAGGTCGAAGAACTCTATAAGGATGAGCAAGTCATTTATGATTTAAAGAGACAGGTGTCAGAGCTGTCTTCTGGAGCGAGTGATGTTCCTAAGCTTCGTGCGAAGAATGAGGAGATTAAAGGTGAGATTCTTTGTGACCTTACGTTTCCACGCATGTTTTGCTTTCGTACCATCCTTTTTGATTTTTAGGCCTTTCATACTTAAGCTTTAAATCGAAAACACACGTCCTAACGACACGAGTTTGAGTTTGACGATCAAGTAGAGGGACTTCATATTGATAATTATGGTTGGCGTGCTCGTTCAGATCAACATTTTTCCTTATCTGGTCAACTCTCCAGGGCTCTAGAGGTGTCTAATATGCTGAATCGCGTTCTTCTTAACGATAATCGAACTTTGTCTAATCACAACCGTGGTCTAAAGGATAATAAGCTTTCTTTTGATGGCGCGCACTATAGGCTTTATAGGGACCGTAATCTATTAGAGAGTTCTTTTCGATCTCAGAAGAATGTATCAAATGATATGGCGTCGAAGTTGGCAAGACTTTCGTAGGAAAAGGACAAAGCCTGCCAGATCAGAGATAAAGCTTTAAAGGATCTACACTTATTTCAAAATGTTAACCATTACCTAGTAGTTTCACATGATCTTCATGTAGTTGTTTCGCAAAATAAAGGTAGTTGCGAAGGCTACCATAATTTTTGCCTCAGTATTTCTCTTCTTTTTAAGTTTTATTGTTCTAACACGTCTTTCTCGCAGAATAAATAGTCACGCTGACGAAGAAACTTGCGACTTCCCAAAAGGGTCTGACTAAGGATCTTCGGGAACAGGATTCTGCTTCTCGGAAATTTTCTTCATCTTCTCGCTTAGCAGCCGAAGTTTCGAAGGTGCATGATGATTTGATAAAGGCTAAGGAGGAGCCGGAGCGTTCTTATTTGGCTTTGGATCAAGAGTATCAGTCTTTCATAAAGGGGGCTGATAAGAAATACCCAGCGACATGTGAATGAAGAATATCAGATCGCAGTTAACTGGGTTTGCGATAAGCATCGGCTCTCACGCGAAGTTTATTCTCAAGTTCCTGTCAGTGATAATGAATAAGAGGAAAATCTGAAAAAAACTTCTCCTCTGGGATCATGATGAGGAATATAGTCCTGTTGATGCTGGCGATGTCGGGAGGGAAGAAGATCGTCCTCAGGATGGTGATGGGAATGTCTTTAGCAAGCAGGCCTCTTATGGTGTTGATGCTTCGGCACGAGTTGCTTATTCTGTGCCTGAGACTGCTGATTCTTCTTTGGATATTCTTGATGTCGTCCCTTTGTAGGTTTTTCTCTTTTCTTTGTTGTAAAGCGTCTCTAACTTGTTTTTGGTTCTGGGTGCTCCCAAGCTTGGGGGGGCATAATTTGACTTCAACTGTTTCTTCTTATTTCTGCATTCAAGACGGAACAAGTAATCCTATTTTTATTTAATCTTAGCATGTTTCTAATCATCTGACTGAGAAGGTGGGAAGCATATAAATTTTAGTATTTCCATAATTCCTTTGCTTTCCCTCCTTTGTGGGAAAACCATTTTTATGCGAATGTGGTTTATGTTAACCTAGGTGGTATTATAATAAGAGTTTGAGGGCGAAGACCCTTCTATAGTCTATGCGAATATAAAATGCGAGTGGTGACCTGACATGGATAAATAGATTAGAGCGAAAATTAAACTTTAGGATCATATGACACTTGTGTCATGATATTATGATTGGGTAATATGCACTTCGTTGGTATAGGGGTTATTGTGGAGGTATTTTATAATAGATAAATATCTTAAGTTGAATAATACTTAGCTCGGGAGGAATGTGCCTCCTTCATGCCTCGACGCGACTTTTCCATGCCTCTTTTTCTTTCGCGCTCCTTTGCACACGATCTTTTATAGGGCTTATGGGTCTTATTTGCCTCCTAAGTAAGGTTTTATTTCCTTCCCCACATAGAGAACTTAAAGGACTTATGGTCGCCTTGGGTAGGGTCTTCAACATTGGGCGACGAAATCTCAGTTCCATATGCTCTTGCGAGTCATTGTCCATCAATCTCGCCTTAACTGTGTAAGTATTTTTACCTCCTCAGGTTATTTCTATGACAATATCCTAGGCCTTAGATACTCCCGTGAGTAAAAATCCCAGACACATTGTCGTCTTTGACACAATTCAGCTCCCTAATGGAAGGTGTCGTCCATTTATATTCTCCCTGAATCGCCCTTTCAAGGAGGTCACCCCTAACCATTTCAGTTGGGCTCCTCCCATCCATTTATTCAACGACCAGTGTTGTCGTGACCTCATGCCTTTCGCCTAGGTGGCTATGGGCGCGAGATCACACCCTAAGTGGGGTTTGTTTGGACTAAGTTTATCCAAGACAGGATCTCCTTCTTCTCTACTGTTCATGTTTCTACACCCCATTCTGGAGAAATTATTAACTGAGTGGTTCGTTCTCAGTGGCCTCCATCGGATAGGCTTTTATTTCGCCCCAATATAAGTGACTTCTCCAGGATACCTCAATTATGATGCGCGTTAGGGATTATGCTCTCTTATTACGTGATTGTGCTAAAACACCATCGCACACCACACGAACTAAGTTGACACGCCGCAATTGTAGTCCCATCCTCCCTAATTAGAGATTTTCTGATAGTAACTTGCTTCCCTCTATTGAGGTCTTACGGGAAATTTTTGTAACTTTGTCGCATAACTTTTGTTTGCTTGCTTATAGAAATAACTTTGCTTCATATTAAAGTTTCTTTGAGTCGATAATAGATTTCTTTGTTACATCATTTCTCCATTGTGTTTGTTCTTTCAGATGGTAGTTTTTGCACGACGTGTTTCATTTCTTTCGCCTTCAATCATTGTTTTCTCAAAATCAGTCTAGTTTCCTGCTGTTGTCCCGCGGTCTCTGTTTAGTTTTTGTTGTGGGTTGAGTAATCGCGGACAGTGTGGCCTGAGATTTCACTATACTGTGTCTTCTACCTTGATACCAAGTCTTGCAGGCTTTCACCTTGCTCTCTCTTCAGGTTGAACAAAATGTTTCTTCCTGTTTTGAGCAATTATTTATGCATGTGTATTCATAAACATCTGCTGCAATGCGATATCTATATTCTGATGGTGTTCGTGCTTTGTCGTTTCATTCGGTTCTATCATCTTTCCAAGGGATAAAATTTGTGATTGATCAATCCTGCAAGATGTTCTTATTTGGCCATGTTTCAATATCTTCTTTAACTTTCTCAAGCTTGCATTCGCGCTAGTCATTCCACATTCGGGCTGGTCCTTTGTATTTTGCTTTAGATTTTTGTTCTGGCCTCCCTTCTTTGCCATATGATTCCTTTCTCCCAATCTTATAATATTGGCCATCAGTCTTTCTGCTCGCTTATCATCTTTCACATTTTGTCTTTGTTTTTCCTTTAATTTTGCTTTTCACTCATACTGATTTACATCCGATACCTGATGGAATGGGGAATTGAATTCGTATATGATAAGTTGACACGACTCCCATTTCCCCATGAATCCAGGGCCTCCCAATAATGGCATTATACGGAAACTCTACATTCACTACACAAAAAGTGACTATCGTTTCCAGAGTTCCTGCGGTAATGACCAAGGTAATCTCGCCCTTTGGTCTTGATGCGACACTGTTGAATCCATTGATTGTATATGTGTAAGTGATCAAGTATGAGTTGCTATATCCCATAGTTCTGAACACGTGGTAGAACAATATATCAACCGAACTCCCGGTATCCACTAGGATCTTATTTATCGTCCATGGTCGCCCCTTCTCGTCTTCGTATTCTTCCCATTTAAAGTGCGGTTGCATAGTCATGATGACTACTAATGGGTCAGATTGCATTCCTAATCCTGCGGGTACGTCCTCCATCGTGAAGGAAATCGGCTGTTTCTGCCATTCTTCGAGCGCCCGACTCTTGGTTACCAGGTGTATTTCATTGCCATTGCAATCCCTTTTGTAAACCCGACTTAAAATATTATCATGGAAATTACTAATGTCTTTAGTAGAGTGGATGATTGAATTTATCTGCCTTTAATTCTGCCCAATTTCAATGTGATGGATGAAGGCTGGTTGTTTCTGTGGCAGTTCCCTTGGTAGTTCGCTTGCCTCTAGAAATTGGTTCAACTTTCTTTTCTCAGTTAATTCCATCAAAAACCGTCGCACGTTTCTACATCTTGCGGTGCTGTGGCCGTGAAACCGATGGCACACACAGAATTCTCCATGTCTTCCCCCTCGTGGAGGTTCTTGTCCTATATTCCCCAGTAGTGGTATTTCTTCAGTTAATATGACCGTCTCCCAAATATTTTATATGGGGTGTTTAACCTAGGAAGTTTTAAATCATCGAACGGTGGATAATTTGTCCTTCGCTCAAATCTTTGGTTATCATTGTACCCTGTTCTTCGGTCATTGTTGAATCTTCCTCCTTGATTATCATACCTTCTCTCTGGATAATTGTACGCGTGAAGCCTATCCCCATATTCTCTCTGAAATCATTCTTCATCTTTGCTTGATAGAGCTACCTATTTCGCAGTATTCTCATTGGTCTGTTTTCCTTGTCCATTATTTGCGGTATTCTCGACATTACTTGCTATTCACGGCATGAGTGTCGCACTTCCTCCTTTCGCGACTGTGATGGCTGCCAAGCTGTGTTCATTTCTCTCTGCTTTTCTTCTAAAGAAATAAATTCCTCCTGATATTCTGTTAGTTCTTGCATATCAATTTCGTGTCTGAGTCAGAATATTTCCACGTACAAGAGATCAGTTGGGTACAAAGCATTGACGAAGGCGAGAATCAAATGTCGCTCTGATACTTCTCCTGCTGACTCGCTACACATGGTTTTACATTGCGTGGCCAGGCTTCACAGACTTTCTCCATACGCTTTCTTCAAGTTAAACGCATTTTCTATCCCTACTATGGATCGATTGTTGGTTATGTAGTTCCCCAGGAACAACCTTTGCGATTGCGTGAATGAAGTAACTGATCCTTCGCACAAATTATCGAACCACAATGTAACTTCTCCATCCAGGATTGCAGGAAAGTACTCGCATAACACCTCCCGATGTTGGGCCCATGACATTAGCGTGATTGTAGGCTTTCATATGTGGTACTGCATTCCTCGTTCGGTCAAAGATGCTGTAGAACGTAGGCAGAACACATCTCGCGTGAAAATTGCGATCGCTCCACTTCCTCTATAGCTTCTATCACCTTCATTTTTCCTCCTCCTCGTCTGTTTTTCATTGCAGATTTTAAGTTTTTCAAGCTGATGCAGTATAGTTTGGTTCGCGTTAGTCTGCTCTCTTTCCCTTTGCATGACTGACTCCAATGCTCTTTGTTCTATCATACTTCTTTCTAGGGCCCCTCTGGTTTCTCTCTCCAAACTGGTTTCTCTTCTGTATCTATGGCTTTCGTGCTCCGAGCTGCTTCCCCTTCTACCATCGTATCTCTGCATTTCTTGTTCTGGGTTTTCTCCCCTTCCTCGATTCCTTATCCTTTCTCTTCGTTCCTGCAACCTTCTCTATAAATCGCGTGCATTTTCAGTTTCGCTTTTTTTTTTCGTGTACTCCTCGTTCGTATTCAACATGGTTTCTTTAAACTTCTCTTTCCTCGTTATGGTGTCCTCTCCTTCTCCTTGACGAACTCCCACTTTTCTGAGTTTCCGTTTCCCCAGTATGAGTTCGTGCCTGCATATTTTCATTTAGCCGGTTATTTTCTTCCGTTAACAAGGCGTTTTGTCTTGCCAAGTTTGCTCGTTCTTCTGCCAACTCCACGTCTCTTGCTCTACTTCGATCGACTCCTTTCCCCAGTTCTCTTTCAATCAGTTTGTCTTGTTCGAGGCGCTCTCTTAACTGTTGGATTGTCAGATTGTCCTCATCACCATGGTTCTCTCCTATTCCTTGTGTCTCCTGATCTTCATCTTCCATAGTCTCGGTATCAGTCGTATCCACAACACCTTCTTCGTAGACAATTCTCTCTTCATTGTTGTTTTGTTGTGTTGGATTTTGGGTGATGGAATCGTTGTTCTGCTGACTCGTTTCTATGATAGCAAGTAGGCTGCGGTTGTGATTCTGTCGCTCTAAACCTCGTCTTTCTTCAGCAGCTGAAGTTTCAGCTTCGTCCCTGGTTCCTCTTCTGCTTGCCACTCTGTTTATTCGTCGTGTGGTGATAATATGCCCTGCTCTTGATGCGATTCACACCATTGTGTTAAACTTGATGAGACTTTGATTGTTGGTTTAGCTTCTTAGGGGAAATCTTATGGAAGAAACTTGTCAGAACTTTCTTATCGGGGTTTTGGAAGGTGAATGACTCTTTGGCTGGGATATTTCTAACAAGGGAGTGGTATGTTTATCGAAACTTCATAGTGATGATGAATTTTGGGGATGGGATTTCTTTTGAAAATAACCAGCTGTTTTAAGAAAATGATGATTCCTAGCTATTGACTAGAAGGTGAGGGTAATCCTCCCTATTTCTAGCGCCAAAATGTAGTTGCGGAAAATCTTACGATTACACCCGTTGAGATGATAATAACACAAAGCCTAAGTCATGGAAATCAACTTAAACATTAATGATATTATACAACACTTTGACACTAATATGATCTTCTCAAGTGCTTTGTTTTGAATGTATGATGTTCTTACAATGATCGCGAAGACACTTGATATACAACAATGGAGAAAATGAAGTAAGGACTAAGCTTTAATGGCTTCTTTTCTTCTCTAGAAATGGTTCTTAGCTCTCTTACTTTACTGAATTCTCTCTCAACCTGCCTCTCTCTCTCTTTATCATTTGAATCCTTATATAGGCAAATACATCAGTCGAAGACAACCAAAGTTCACCTGCAAAATCTCTGTTAGCTGATCTTGTTTCAAATTGTCTTATTCGTCAGGCTTTTGAGAGTTGTCCCTGTCTGTCGCGCTGTTGCTTCGTATCTCTATTGATGAACGTCGCGTTATACCTACCGTGTGATTTCTCTTCGTGCTTCTTCCTTATTATCGCATAATTACTCTTCGCCTAATTTCCTTCTTCTTCGTGCTTATGGTTGTTTCAGCTAGAACAAGGATATGAATTTGTCTTGTGCGACATTTCGCCCCTACAACAAAGAAATAGTTTTGTTTTACTCCTTCCATTAAAAATAAATAAAAATTATAATTATAATTGGAACCCATCAAAACCTGAAAACAAAATGATAATCAATAAACAATGATACTACTGCTTACTGCTTCTCCAACAGAAAGAGCAGTAACCATTGTCTGTGCAGCTTCCATCATAAGCCCCCATTATAATGGACTCCACGGAAACTCCAACAAGTTCAAAAATTACTTATGATACTTCAAATTAACCACACACTGCTGAGTCTGTCCAACAACACCTAATTGTACGGGCAACCACAAGATATATATTTTGACACAATGCCCAAAGGCCCCGAACACTGAATTGAAAATGAAAATCAACACCGCTAAGCCCCTTAATTCATCCATCCGGATCCGAAAAAAACAACCGAGAGACATGAGTTTGAGAGTAATAAAAAAACCTCAAGCTAACCAACCACAACATTAGAAAAACAATAAACTAAGATTCTTCTTCAATTCTTCCGTCTTTCAAGGACCCTTTCAAGAAAGAATCAAAATAACATTAAACAAAAACAAAAACAAAAACAGAGAAATATTCTAGAAATGTCGTCTTCTCCTCTTCTCCCCGTTTTGATTTCTTCTACCATTCCATTGAATTTTCTACCTCTACCTCTTCTTCCTCTTATTCTTATTCTCTGTCATTTTTTTTCTTCTTTCGTATTCTCTTCTCTTGGTGTTAATCTGTTTCCCTGTGTTTCTCATCTGGCTCCTAATTTATTGCTAGGAAGCCATGGGAGACATCGTGAAACAGATCTTAGCAAGACCAATTCAAGTGGCTGATCAAGTCACAAAATGGGCAGACGATGTTCAATCATTCAAACAGGAATGTGCAGAACTCAAATCAAAAACTGAAAAATTAGCCGGACTTTTAAGACAAGCAGCACGAGCTAGCTCCGATTTATACGAACGTCCGACACGGCGTATCATCGACGATACAGAACAGGTACTCGATAAAGCATATCTCCTTGTTGAAAAATGCAGAGCGAATGGGATGAAACGTTTGTTTACGATCATCCCCGCAAATTCTTTCAAGAAGATGTCAGCTAATTTGGAGAATTCGATCGGAGATGTTTCTTGGCTTCTACGTGTGTCTGCTTCCGGCGATGACCGAGATGATGAATATCTCGGGCTTCCTCCTATTGCCGCCAATGAACCGATCCTATGTTTAATCTGGGAACAAATTGCGACGTTATATAAAGGATCTCTTGATAATCGATCCGATGCTGCTGCTTCTCTTGTTTCTCTTGCTCGTGATAATGACAGGTATGGGAAATTAATTATTGAAGAAGGTGGTGTTGGTCCGTTATTGAAATTAGTTAAAGAAGGTCGTATGGAAGGTCAGGAAAATGCTGCTAGGGCGATTGGATTACTCGGTCGTGACCCCGAAAGCGTTGAACATATGATACATGCTGGTGTTTGTTCTGTGTTTGCTAAGATTCTTAAAGAAGGACCGATGAAAGTTCAATCAATGGTGGCTTGGGCTGTTTCTGAGCTAGCAGCTAATCATCCTAAATGTCAAGATCATTTTGCGCAGAACAATATAATTCGGTTACTCGTGAGTCATCTCGCGTTCGAGACCGTTCAAGAACATAGTAAGTATGCTGTTACTAGTAATCATAAATCAATTCATTCACTTGTAATGGCAAACAATGACAACAATTCAGGAAACAAGAACAATAACGTCAATAGTAATAACAACGGCAAGGGACATGAAGACGAAGAGAAGACGATTGCACATCCAATGGGGAATCAAAATCCTAATCAAATGCATAATGTGGTTGTTAATACGATAGCGAACAACATGGTTACTAAGTCAAATAGCAAACCATCATCTCAAGGTCTGCAAAACAAGCCGCCGAATCCGCACCACCACACCAAGAGCAGCAACGCAATCCCAAAACATACCCACAATCAGCAAAATATAAATTTAGCTGGAACTAGCATTAAAGGGAGAGAATTTGAAGACCCTGTTACAAAAGCAACCATGAAGGCAATGGCCGCGAAAGCCCTTTGGCATCTCGCTAAAGGTAATTCGGCTATATGCAAAAGTATTTGTGAATCAAGAGCACTTCTATGTTTTGCTGTTCTTCTTGAGAAAGGAGTGGATGATGTTCAATACAATTCTGCAATGGCATTAATGGAAATCGCTGGCGTAGCTGAATATGATACCGATCTTCGACGAACTGCATTTAAGCCCAATTCGCCAGCTGCAAAGGCTGTATTTGATCAACTACTGAGAATTATCCAAGAGGCGGATTCGGATCTTCTAATACCCTGTATGAGAGCAATGGGAAGTTTGGCGCGAACATTTAGAGCAACAGAGACAAGGATCATTGGGCCATTGGTAAAGTTACTTGACGAGAGAGAAGCAGATGTTTCTTCCGAAGCTGCAATTGCATTGTCAAAGTTTGCATGCTCGGAGAATTACCTACACATGGATCATTCAAAGGCCATTATAAATGCAGGAGGAGCTAAGCACTTGATACAACTAGTATATTTCGGGGAACAGATGGTTCAAATTCCCTCACTGATTCTATTATGTTACATAGCTCTATCTGTTCCGGACAATGAGGCGCTCGCACAAGCTGAAGTACTAACAGTTCTTGAATGGTCATCAAAGCAAGGTTATATGATGCAAGATGCTACAGTAGAAACTTTATTGCCTGAAGCCAAAGGTAGGTTAGAGCTCTATCAATCTAGAGGTTCAAGGGGATTCCATTGATTCAAAATCACACATAACCACGGCCAAACTCCTGTTAAAAAAAAGAAAATATAACACAATTCTTTTGTTTAGTTGTTTGTTTCGTAATTTATCAATTTACTTTTGATTAAACCCCTTATGATCTTCAAATGGAGTGTACATTCGTGTTCAATACATTTTTTTTCTTCTTTTTGTAATTTTTGATCCATAAAGAGTTTGGTGTTGAATTTCGAACTCATGTTGATATCGTCACTCAATGGCGTTTTAATCTTTTCTGCGTCGTTGTTGATGTTGTTGTTAGTTATTGGTATAACAACTAGTTTTATTTTCTCTTTCTTGGATTGGTTCTCATGTGAATGAGGGTCTTATTGTTCCTCATTTGGCAGGCAAAGAATGAATTCCCGCCAACTATGTAATGCTTTACAACGGTTATTGAGTTATTTTTTGTTTTGGTATAAATTCTTTTCTTTGTTTAATGGGTTGTTATCAACAAGAATTTCACTTTGTTGTAAAAGGAAGGCAAGAACAGAAGAAAAGGTTGTATTTGAACGACACACTAAATATTCTAAATCCCCAAAGAGACAAATATGGTTGTGGAACTGAATTTGATGGTATAGGACGGCTACCTAATAATTAATACGAATAAGCGGCATATGATTGGTTGGCAAACGCTGGTTATTGTCATTGATTACTATGGTATCATGTGGTGGTTCGATCAAAGACGTGACCTCCTCAATATCTTTTTGTATTTTGGGATGAACTATCAGATCATCATGTTTGTGCCGGTAACGTGAGGTTCTCGGCTACGCGTGATAAAGAATTGACTTTGAACAATGAATGGATGTACATTTTTTCATCTTGTTGTCGATAATAGTGGATGTACACTACTATTACATAACTTACATGTTTGTTGACTGAGATATATATATGCATGTTAAGAGTATAGGCCTAGGTTGTTTTACTTTTACTTGCTTGAGTATATACATGGTAATACTTGGCTAGAACCAAAAATATAGCTGTTTCGTTTCTGTAATATATGGATTTTCGTTGAGGGGTGGAAGTGACAAATTAGTTGGACAATTATTCAAAGTTGAAACGTGCAAAGCCCGAATAACTGGTTGAATCACGACCGTTGTTTATCTCCCAAAACGTCCATTGGGAGAAACACCACATTTGCTCTTGGATAGATTTTCTTGGGGATTTGATCTATACGTGTTCGGATCGACTTCGGTAGGTGTCGTGTCGATTTTTTTATTTTTCTTTGAAGAAGTCGACATGTATGATATAGGAGTACTTAGTAGGTGTCTATTATATATGTTGAGCAAAATGACGAAACGGTGAGTCACTCAAAATCTTACATTATTTATAACTCATACTTTTTTATATAGAGAAAATCAAACAATGGTGATGGTTTGGTGGTGGTTGTTACTTGTCACCTTCTTACAAGTCTTTATGCCATCAACGGATCAACCTATCATCTATCTATGGTTAACATGCCAAAGTATGCTTCAAAAAAAATAAAAATAAACACAGACCATATCACTCTTTCGATAGAAGGAGGATAAGGATTCACTAGCATTTTAGGAGGTTGAACCCTGAACCTTTCAAGGAGGGTAGGAATCTATCCTATTGGGGGATGGTCCGTATCTTTGAGCCTCATTTATCAACCAATAGCGAATATTTCAGCTCAGTCAATTAAACATGCTGCAGGCGCAGCCTATGTAGGCAGCGATGCATATTCTCTTTTGTTGAATAAACATTCCATTTTATCTTGATACGTATGCTATAAGCAAAGACGGGTTGGAATCGATTTTGGTTGGTGTCTATAATATATCCAAAACAAAATGGCGAAACGTTGAGTCACCAACATTCTTACGTAGATATTATCTAAAACTGTGGTTGATCGGTTCTTATCCACGGTACCAAAAGAAAATTAATAAACTACTAATCCAGACATATGATCGTATTCTCATGCCCATCGAAGTTCTATAAATACCCAACTCACTTTCTAGTTTAATCATCTACAACTGAGAAGAACATTATAACAGTGAAGCAAGAACAACTCCAAAGGCGAATATATTTATCGATCAGGATTACAAATGGCTGCAACTTGTGGTAAGATATTAATACATAAATCTTTAATTGGTTATATTTTCATACATATAAATGCTAATTAATGTGTAAACTAACTCTTATTAAAGTCAATGAGGTTAAGACGGAGTGGCCAGAACTAGTTGGGAAACTAGGGGACGATGCAAAGGAGACAATCGAGAGAGAAGATCCAGGTTTACGTCAGGTCGTGATCGTTTTAGAAGGTAGCATAATTGATATGGCAATTATCCCGGACAGAGTTCGTGTTTGGGTCGATGAGAGGAACATCGTAACACGGGTGCCAAAAACTGGTTGATGTATAAAAGTTAGCTGCGACTGATTGATTGATCGGTGGATCAATGGAATAAATGAGCTAGTTATGTTCTATTTTGGCTAGCTGACATGTGGTTGTAATTTAATGCTTAAACTAAGTATTAATGTATCGATGTTTAACTAATTAATAAAAGTATTTGTGTGTATTTAATCTATTTTTAATATCCGTAGTGCTCATGCTATCTGGTTCTTCTATAAAGACAACTTTGACGGAGTTATCTAGGTATATTTCTTAAGAATAACCGATCCATAATTATGTTAAAAACTTTAACGGAGTCCGAGTCAGTTAACTGTTTGTCCCGGAGCCAAATGTAGAGTTGGACACTTTCACGACCATGAGGGGTGGTGAAGAAGATGATCTCTTTAATATAAACATAATAAGTACATAATTATTTTCAGAATTTATTTGTTGGAGAAAAAATCAGTTTTTAATAAATTGATTTTGGTCTTGGTGTGGTTTAATCTAATGATACGAGGGTCTAACGATACTCACTCATTTTTGAGTGAATGAAATGGAACCTTTAGTCCCACATTATGGAAAATTAAAGAGGTGATCCACTATATAACCATATTCTCATGGATATATTGTAAAACGTCGGTGTAGCGGGTGAGCAAAAAATAGATTATTTTGACCCATATATATGCGCGTATACCATGCACCAGGTCCTTCTTATACACGGATATATTTATGGCGAGTTTTTCTTTAGGAAACTAAATCAAAAAATAAATTCTTAAGAGTTTTATTTATGGGTATATTCATTTTACGTGTTTTACTTGTTTTTGAAGAAAACCAAAACCTAACTTGATTTGCAAGTATTTCATCCTATAAATACAACTCGAAATTTTGTTTTTAAAAACATACAAGAAGCAATTCTTTTTATCATCTTCTTTCTTTGTTTGTGAGGCGTTTTACTTCCATCCCTGTTGCTGAGTTCAAGAGTGGGTAACTTGTGTTGTGCTAACTCAAGTTATATCGGACAGTCTTATACTGGACACATCTTCGCTGTGAGGGGTTAACATTACTCAACTCGAACATACCCGCGAACTAATGTGTTAAGGACAACTTGTTGAACATGTGATTTTGCCCTCGTCAAGTTGATTCGGTAGAGTTGTTTCATATTAGTTCTTTACATATTATTTTTGATACATCTAACGTGTTGTTTATTGTTGCAAGATCCTAACATTATTTCCCTCTAAAATTGGTAATCATTTTTTTTCCTCGGCAAAGCTAAAAATATATTAAGAAACATACAAGAAGTATGCAGAGAAGACCGCTAACATCTTACAGGACAAACTCCACAAAAAAACATAGGAGCAGAGCTGAGAGAAAATCTTATGAGAGGAACCCAAAACCCAGACCCAAAATAAATAAATGAAAGACTTCAAAAGAGATTAAGATAGAAACCTGTTTTGAGGCATACTAAATAATGCCAAAATAGGATCACTAAATAAAAAAAAAACATCATCCCTATCCATTCTTTTTGATAATGGCATAACTACCCTTACATAATTAGTGTTAATGATTTTGATTATATTTAATTAATTAGGAATTTTAAGAATTGATTAAAAATTAAACTATTAGTGTTAAATTAGTAAAGAAATCAAATTTATGTGAGAGAGTTGGAATTTTTGAGAGGAAGAAGAAAAGGTGAAAAAAAATTTGATTTTTGAGATTTTAGTGATTAGAAGTGACCAAAATGTGTGATTCAAATAAGGGGTAGACTTCTATACGAGGTTTAATGTCCTTTTTATAAGTTGAATCTATCAAAAAATTGAATTTTTAAAATCCAGATCTACTGACTAGATGAACAGTTCGGCTGATAACTTGTCAGCCGAACCTCTCTGTTTCGAAAATATAACTAGGTTCGGCTAACTAGGTATATATTTGTTCCATATAATCCAATTTTTCTTTCGTCATTGTCACCACACATATCCTTAACCTTAAAACTATAATCTTATGCTTTCTGATTATAATCGAAATTGTCACCAGAGGTCGCTATCCTATCTTCTAATGAAAATTCTGGTATAGGAGAGCTTCAGACTGAGACTATATCATTTCTACTGATCTGCTCTCTTCCTTTGGTAAGCCAAGTAAATAAGCTTATTGCTTATCTAAACTGCAGTTGAGGGACTCGTGGTCGCTAGCCTACACTTCAAATGTTATCCGAAATAGACAGACAACCAATTGTATACCTAAAAAAAACATTTGCATGATTCCCCGGACATAATAATACTCAATCACCTTGGCAGTGCTTCTGCCATCTTGGTTATTACACTGATCATTGTTAATCGTCGTAGCGCTTAGTGCAAGTTTTTTGTGGATGAAATAGATATAAGAAATGATTGACCATCACCTTCATCATCGATGTGAACTGATAATCTGCCAGATAGATTACCAAACCCAATTTTCCAGCAAAAGTTCAGAGAAGTTTTTTTTTTTTTTTATGAACTGTTTTGATTGGTCATGCAGGTGTGCGATCAAGGCTTCACATCTGACGACACTCTTAACTTCATTTAGTATTCATAAGTAGAGACAATCTTTCCTGACGACACAAAACAGTCTTACACCTTACGCGACATACATGGGTTTTTCTAAAAATGAAGGCGCAACATTTATATTCTACTAAAAGAAACTCTGATTTTTAATTTCTCTAAATACACAGACTTATGGCTCACAATGCCTCTGGGATGTGTTCTTCAAAATGCCACTAAAGGGTTATTGCGGGACGCTTCGGAGGGCTGGTGCGAATCTAGGAAGCCATTTGAAAAACGTGAAAAAGTATGGACTGCACAAAATTATAACATATCAGCACGGGAAAAACTTCCTAGAATACATGTGGGATTTTACCAAACATCCTCATTCTCTTTCGTTAAGATGTTTGCAGGAAGAAATGAGCAGAGTGAAGACTTGATTCAAATGTTAAAAGCAGGAATCAATTCACTATGCATCAAATTTATTAAGATTATTATTCAATTTTATTTACCTGAGATAGATGGTAGCTCTTTTATACCAACAAAAATTTGCAATAATCCAATATAAAAAAACTCAGGAAACCCAGATCCAAATATACCAATAAGATGGTCTCTGAGTTATTTACCTATCCAATCAAATACAAATTGAAAGTAAAATTAATCCAGACTAACATTTTGTTTGTTTGCAGCTGACTCGGCGTCTGGATCTGAGTCAACCTCTGACTCGGACCGAGTCAGCAGTCAGACCGTTTGTTTTGTATTTTGAGTCAGATCTGACTCGACCTATGACTCAGACATAACTCCTGACTCGGACCCATTTGAGTCAGGTAACAAAATATCCCTGACTCACGGGACCAAACCACTGACTCACATTTTTTGAGTCAGATGAGTCAGATCTGACTCAAAACAAACATATCGAGTCAGATCCAGATGAGTTAGGTGATTTCACTCAGATCCAGATGACTCAGATCCAGACGACTCAGATGATTCAGGAGTAAACAAACATAGTGGAAGATAGTAGTTACCTAAGATTCTTAAAAGAGTTCACTGAAGAAGTAAACGGAGAACCTAGGAAAATGTCAAACAATTTTGAGATTTATGTAATCGAACATTTTCAAGGAGTTCCTGTAACGTAAGAAATTGATTATCAGTTAAGAATCAAGGGGTTTTTGATATTGGCTTCTGTAACCGGCAAACAATGGGAGGAGAATTGGCGGAAGAAAATCTCTAGGATTAATTGGATTTTTTTGTAACCGAAGAGGAGAATAAGTGAAAGAAGTGATGTCGAAGCCGTCAGATTAGGGCGTAAAAGGGGGCTCATTTTCGACCACGATTTATCTTTTCCATTCTAAGAAGAATTGGAGCCGTCGATGACTCCGAAAGACACATTTACAACCGTTGGATGGTTCCAAAACCATTTGTTTTTGTAACATAGATGTAAGTCCATATCCAAGATGCCTGAGCTTTTGAGTCGTAATGCACGGATAAGTTGCCTGAAGTATTTGTATTTCAATACTTGAAACGGGTTGCAATTCAAAAGAAACATACTTCGCACGGTAGCTTTTGTTAAAAGGGAAAGCGCCTATAATTTTGGTAAAATAATTGAATTCAAATAGCGTTCTCCAGTTAATTCTAGCCCCACTTTGTAAGCAAAATAGTTCCAGCTTAACAAATGAATTTGAATTTGGCAAATGAACATCTCATTTGATCTTAATTCATGCGCTATAGAGCCATTAGAAATATATAAAACGATGTAATTACTGTATGTTTAATTTTAATCAAAATACTATATCATTTGGTGGGTATTTTAATCGGAAATGGATCATTTGTCTAAATATTTTTAAAACATTGTTCAAATGGACGAGTAAAAATTATTATGGGTGAAATGGACACCAAAAAAATAGTAAAGATGAAACTGGATTCATCCAAACTTAAACATAAAAAATAGCAAAGATGAAACTGGATGCATCCTGATGTAAATTAAAAATAATAAAAAGGTATTTAAAAATGGGTAAGATGAAACTGTTTACATTATGGCTATTTTTACATTTTTATCCATTTATACAATATCAAAATCTAAATGTCATTTTCATCCAGGATTGTTGATTTTGGTTTTTTTAACCAATTTTGTGTATTTTAATAATATTAAAACATATCAAACGTTACAATGTATCACTTAATTAACTTGAACCCGTAGTCCAAATTTTTCAAAAATCAATGAAAATGAAAAAGAATAAATTTGGGCGGCCACCTATAACTAGTATGCCTGGATATTGACACCGTACACGCGACCGTTTTTGAAAACAGGATATCCTTTTCTTGAATGAACACACCATTTGATCCTTATACTTGCGCGCTATAAAGTAAGACGGGGTAGAGATTTCGATAGGTATCCAATATGAAATGGTAATCAATTAGATAGGTTTTTTTAATTAAAAAAATAAAAAACTCAATTAGATAGGTTTCTATAGCATATCTTTAACAAATTGACAAAATTAAGTCACCCGAAATCTTGGGTACACTGTCTAAACCTCTTTTTATTGGGGCCTAAAAACTATTTAGAGATGTCACCAATTTTATTTACACCCCGAAATTCTCAGGGGTATAAATCATATAGTGAAAATACTGTTTTAACTTTTTTTTTAAATTATTTTTAACATAATGGCGAGTCTAAAGAGTCGTTATTGTTTTCACTGGCGAGTCTAAAGTGTGGTTATGTTTCAATAACGAGTATTTAGAGTAGTTACTATTTTCAATGACAACTCTAAATGTCGTCGTTGTTTTCATGAGGACTCTAAAGTGCCGTAAATATTTTCAATGACGACTCTAAATGTCGTTACTGTTTCCATGACGATCCTAAATGTCGTTAATGTTTTCAGTGACGACTCTAAAGTATTGTTATTGTAGAATCTTCATTGAAACAATAAAGACAATATAGAATCGTTATTGAAAGTAGTAACGATACTTAGAGTCGTCATTGAAAACATTAACGATACTTTAGAGTCGTCATTGTTTTAAAAAAAAATTAAAAAAATACCATGACGACTTTTCATACAAATCTGAGCAAAAAAATTAAAACCAAAAAGAAATTGCAAATGGAAAATTAGAAGAAAAAAGAAAATGAAAAAAAAGTTAAACTCTATTTAAGTTAAATTAACACTAATTAAATAAGACTATCACTAATTAGATAAAAGTAGGTTAGCATTACTAATATATTTTGATAAGGAGTGACTCAACTTAGGTTTGGGTCACCTTTTTTGTTCCCTAATAAGAGGCCCCTAATTAATTTTTAGGGCGCCCAATTAAACGAGGTATCTAAATTGTCATACACAGCTTGTCTGTCGAAATTTTATGAATACCCAACTCATTGTGTTTAATCAGCTACAGTTCTTCTAGTGAAGCGAGAAATCCACCTGTCAGGATTATATGGCTACAGTTTGTGGTAAGATATCACATTTTACTTCTTTTTTCCACATAGTATTTTCATATGCATAAACATGTTAATTAATGTCCACATAATATTTTCTTACGCATAAACATGTTAATTAATGTGCAAACTCTAATCAAAACAGATGATGAGGTTAAGACAGAGTGGCCAGAAATAGTTGGGAAAATAGGAGACTTCGCAAAAGAGACAATCAAGAAAAAAATCCAGATTTATGTGAGCTTGTGATCGTTTTAGTTGGTACGGTAACTAATATGGCTTACATGACGGACAGAGTTCGTGTTTGGGTCGATGAGAGCAACACCCTAGTACTAGTGCCAAAAATTGGTTAAGATATAAAAGTTAGATGCGATTGATGGAAAAGGATTAATAAAATTGATTTTTAAAGGTTTTAATAAAAATAATTCTTAATTGTTTGTTTTCTTATTTTTGTGAATGAAAAAACTTATTAGTTCTACATCACGGAGTTTCCACTTTTTAATTGTTTTAAGAGACTACATAAATTTTTAGTCCCACGTCGGGGAATTCCCCTTATTAAGTTGTATTATTTCATTATATAAACAAATTCTTTATTTTTATAAAATTCAAGGGAAAGGGGTTTCTCTATATTTTTAGAGAAATCCCCAAAGGGAAATTATTTCATATTGTTTTATTAAGCGCTCGCGATTTTCCTTAAAGGTTTTTTTTCGGGGTATTTCGGAGTTGCCAAACTCAAGATTGATCATCTACTACGTATGCTAGTAGTAGGTGTATTAGGGTGTTTCATCCTGGAGATATCCGTCCTGTAAGGGCTAAAGTATCACTTTTGGGTGTAGCCGGGCGCATAATATATTAAGGACAATGTGTTGAACACCTGACTCATTCTGTTTTCAAAAGTATTGCGGAGATCCGAGGGCTCGCTTGTTTCGTTAATCGATCACTTCCACTACAAATGAGCTATGTATCAATAACTTTTGTTTATTTGACCTTTTTGTTATTTTTGATTATTGCACCCCAACTATTAGTAAATAGGGCTATATTTAGCCTATAGTATTTTGAGTTATATTTCCATGTAGAATACGTGTGGCTCAAGTTTGTAACTTGAGACCCAAGTCTGGTCTTTGTATAAATACCTTGAGAATTAATGAGAATATTAAGACTTATCGAGAACTTGACATGGTCTCGAGGGCATGGTTAAAACCCTAACCCTAAATTTTCAAGTTATCTTTAAGCGATGGGAGAAGAATAAGATGCAACACACACATCAAGTGGAACAAAGGTAAAAGACATAGAATATGATTTACCGAAGAAGAATCCGGTGTATCATCTAGGATCAGGTGATGGTCCTGGTATTATTATCACCCCGATTTATTAAGAGGAATCAATTATGATGAATTGGCTAGAGCCATTAGAAGATCTTTGATACCTAAGAGAAAGTTTGGGTTTCTTGATGGTACCATTAAAGAACCTGAAGATCCTGATCAGTTGGAGGAATGGATTGATGTCCATTTAATACTGGATTCCTGGATTAGCAACACACGATATCTTCAATCAGATCAACGTTGGGAGATTATGATGATGCAAGTCTTTTCTAGACACACTTAAAGAAGAGATTTTGTGTTGTCAGTGGAACAAGAATCTGTCAACTGAAAGCTTATTTGAGTAAGTGTAAACAAGGGAAATCTGAGAGTGTAGTTGTCTATTATGGAGGTTGAACAAGATATGGGATGAGCTGGTGACATATATGAAAATACCACAATGCAAGTGTGGTCATTGCACCTGTAATATTGCGACTCAGGTGACTAATTTGAGATAATAAGATTATCTTCATTGTTTTTTGATTGTTCTTGATAGTATGTATTGTGTTTGGTTGCTTGTGTTATGTACATAATCAAAGTAGTAAAGGGGATAAGTTTGCAAGCCGAAGAAGGAGATGTGTATTCCTTGATATCCTTTTGGTAAAAAGGCATGATAAGTTTATGATTTAGACACAAAACAATTTTTAGCGTCAAGGGATGTGGGGTTTTATGGACATCAGTTTCCTTATATGACATCCATTACTGGAAAATAACCTGATATTGTTCCATCAAATAATGATGTTTGTTGGAGTGATATGAAGATAGAGAAGACGGATAGTTTCCTAGAGGAGTTATCGAAACTCAACAACATGAGTTGCAGCAACAACAAAACAGTGATGAATCACTGTTTGGTATTGATTGTGGAACTAAAGTATTAGAAGGAAGAGCTCAAGAACAACCCGAGGAGAATGATTGTTCATCAAATAATAATAGCAATGACACATCAACTGAAGTTGTGGTAGAGAATAACAGTAGTGAGATGGATAAAGGAAAACGTAAGAAAATTCTTTCTAGGAGACTCAGGGGTTTTGTGACGCACATTATACGAGAAAATAGTTCATCTTCCACTCACCCTACACAATCATCAGCCTCAGGTACACCTTATCCTTTGACATATTATGCTAGTTGTGATCGTTTTTGTGAAGTGCATAGAAAATATCTTGCAGCTATAACTGCTGGAAATGAGCCCAAGAGCTTCAAAGAAGCTATGAAGCATCTAGGATGACAAAAGGCCATGGCTGAAGAAATAAGAGCTCTGGAGGAACAAAGAACATGGGAATTGGAGGAATTACCACCTGGTAAGAAGGCATTAGGAAGCAAGTGGATTTAGGCTTAGTTTGGTATTGTTGCGGCTTTTATAAAAACACTTTTCTGTTGTGCGTTGCTATGCTGTGCTGTGAGAAAAAAGCACTTAGACGTTTGATAAAATATTAATTAAGGTTAAAGCTGATTAAAAAACAATCAAAGTGTGTTTAGTAAAATATCAGATTCAACCATTGTTGTTGTAGCAAATGACAAAAACAGACATGTCTCTGAAAATAGTTTTATTCAATTTTTTTGGGTTTAAAATTAATCTTTTTACTATTAAATATAAATATATAAAATATTAAATTTACTTATTGTTACTATTATTATGATTGTAAAAAATTTATTTTACTTAACCACTTTTTAATATATATAACTTTCAAACAAAAAATCAAACTAAAATTAAGTACTTATTTAATATTTATTTTTATTTTTGACAAACTAAATGAAATGGTATCATAAAATAGTTTGAAAATAAAATATTATAATATTTAAAGAATAAAATATAAGAAATAAAAAATTGATTGTATACATACTTAAGGGTAATTTTGTCATTTACAAAATATAATAGGGACAAAAAGTATAAATCAAGCATTAAATTTTGGTGGGACCAAAGCTTATGCTTTTGTAGCTTTTAAAAGCTCCTCCTTCCTAACTTTTAAAAATTAAGAAATTTGAGAAGTGTTTTTGGTAAAGAGTTGGGATCCCTTGACAAAAATTTTTGACAAAACCTTTTAGCAAAAATTCCCATCAATAAGATCTCATAAATCTAATGGTTTGGCTTTTAGGTGACATGGCACTTAATTCGCTGTTACTTTGTGTTTGGCTGAAGAAGTCCGACCAACGTACACATAAGAACTGTAACGAAAGAATAATTAGTTTCCAAAAAGTATTTTGAATTACATCCATTAGGTTGAAGGTTCATCATCTTCCCATTCTCTCGCTTCAAATAAAAGAACAATAAAAAATCCTAAACATTAATAGTTCATAGCAATTGGCTTTTCACGAGTATTCTAAATGAATTTGTGAATTGTTAAGACCGATTAAAATAGTATACATTAGATCATGAATCAAAATTTCAAAACTTTGGGAGGAAGAAGTAGAATTTTGATTATTAGAAGAGATAGAATTTTGATTAATATCGTATGGTTGCTAGATTAATGAATAATTTTGATTATTATGCTGAATTTTGTATGTACGACGTCGGGCTTTGATTTTGAGTTGTTGTAATACTTTTTAATACTATGAAAAAGAAAAGTTGATACGTCTGAAACCAAGGTTGGTAATATTTTGGAATCATCAAGTTGAAGGATTGGATTATAATGAGACATTTGCACCAGCGGCAAAGATGACAACAATTCGTACTTTTCTATCTGCTGCAACAGTAAAAAATTAGGAAGTGCATCAAAGGGATGTACATAATACCTTTCTTCATGGTGATTTGGAGGAAAAAGTGTATATGAAGATATCTCCAGGATTTGCCAAGGGAAATCCTAATATGGGTTGTACAATGAAGAAATCATTTTATGGCCTAAAACAGGAGCCTAGGTGTTGGTTTGCAAAGTTATCAACATCCTTAAACAATTATGGCTTTAAACAGTCATACTCAGATTATTCTCTCGTTACTATGACAATGGAAAAGATGCAGCTTAATGTTTTGGTATATGTTGATGATTTGATGTAGCAGGAAATGATCTGGTTGCACTTCATAATTTTAAAACATACTTGGGACAATGTTTCAAGATGAAATATTTGGGGTAGTTGAAATACTTCTTAGGATTAGAGTTGGCTCATAGTAAACAAGGTTTCTATATATGCCAGAGGAAGTATACACTGGATATTATCATGGAAATTTGGTTATTGGAAGCAAAACCTGCAGAGTTTCCAATGGAGACAAATCATCAGCTGGCCTTGGAAAAAGGTAAGATATTAGATGATGTGGAGAAATCTAGGAGACTGGTTGGTCGTCTGATTTGTTTGTCAGTCACCATACCAGATCTTGCTTACTCGGTGCATATTTTGTTGCAGTTTATGCAACTACCAAGAGTGGAGCATTGAGAAGCATCCCTTTGTGTGGTTAGATTGAAGAAGAATCTTGGACAAGGAATTCTGTTGCGCTCTGATAGTGGTCTTAGTTTAAAAGGATGGTGTGACTCATATTGAGAAAGTTGTCCATTAACTAGACGTTCATTAACAAGATGGTTTTTTCTCCTTGGGTGTTCACCTGTGTCTTGGAAGACTAAGAAGCATCATACAGTTTCTCGTTCCTCAGCTGAAGCAGAATACAAATATATGGCAACAGTTACTTGTGAATTAAGGTGGTTGAAACAATTATTTGGTGATTTAGGAGTTCATCATACACATGAGATGAATCTATTTTTTGATAGTCAATAAACATTATATATTGCTCAGAATCAAGTATTTCATGAACGAACAAAACATATAGAAGTGGACTGTCATCTTGTCAGAGATGCCATAATATAGAAGATTATATCACCCTCTTACACTCCTACAACAATGAAATTGGAACATATCTTCAAAAAAGCCTTAGGGAAAAATCAATTTAAGTTTCTTATGTCCAAGATGGGCATTTGTGACCTCCATGCTCCATATTGAGGGAGAGTATTAGGAAATAGGGCTATATTTAGCCTAGAGTATTTTGAGTTATATTCCGTTTGAATACGTGTGGCTCAACTTTTTAACTTGAGACCCAAGTCCGGTCTTTGTATAAATACCTTGAGAATTAATGAGAATATTAAGACTTGTCTAGATACTGACACCAAAAATCTTAAGACATTAAATTTTGTAATAATCGAAAATGGTTGATTGGTTGGTGAATCATGGGTGTTAATCGTGGAGTGAAACAAAAAACGAATTTTTGGTCATCCGTAGAGTTTCAGGTGTATCTCTTAACCTAGAAGGAATTCCGATGAACTCTTTTGGCCTAAGGTAGTAGACATCTTGATAGCTACCCACATAAAATTTCATAATGTGTGGAGTTTTATAAGTATTTTTTTGATATTTTACAAAACAGAGAAACGTTCCGGAAAAATTCTGACGAGATGAAATTTGTTGTTGACTAAATTAGTTTTTATGGGGTAACCATGAGTTTTTTGAAATGGTGATTCAAACGAAGTTTATAGATATAAATGTTATCTTCAAAAATCACAGTTTACTTTTCGATTTTGAATTATCGTTTGTGAATAAAGGTGTCATCTCTAAGGGACTTGGCTAATAGGCGCATGTGGATGAAAATAAATCGTCCAAAGAGGCAAAGGTGAGAACATCGAACACAACCCTAAGCGCAGTCTTCATAAGAAAGGTATGTTTCGTAAATATGAATCTAGCATTATTTTAATTAATGGTGATTTTTATGTTTGTAAATTCCTGGTCATACGATAGTGAATTGTAGACAACGTAAAAACCTTAATAAGTAGAAAGTTAATGCTAATTTAGTTGAAATAAACTAGAATGAGTTCAGTGGCATGATGTCGGAAGTTATTTTAATAACAAATGTGAGAGACCACTAAGTGGACTCTGGAGCCACCAAGCATGTTTTTTGAAACAGATACCTATTCACCTTCTATCAGAGGATAGGGGATGTCGAGAAACTCAATATGAGTAACTCATCCGACAGAGGTTGCATAAAAGGGAAAGGTCTAGCAGAAGCTCATATCTGTAATATTCTCATTGAAGTGAAGTTTTCTTGTTCCGGGCATACACAAGAATCTTGTATCTTGTTCTATTGTAGATGTAAAAGATTTAAGATATTAATTGAATCTGAAAACACATTGTAACTAAGGTAGTGATTTTTTAGGCAAAGGTTATAAGACTTAAGGTCATTTTTAAGGAAAGTATGATGAAGTGAACATAGTTGATTTTTGTGCTTTCTTTTGCGTGATTGAATCTTTTGCATGGTCGACTTGGAACCGTAAACTTATAAGTCAATGCATAAACTGGCTAGCATAGGATGCGTACCCAAATTTAGTTTGGATTTTTAACACAAAAGTGAAATCTCTGTAGAACCAAAAATATGCTATAAAACATTTTGGAATTTTTTTTTTAGAATAATAAGCCTTTAGAATTAATTTAGTTAGACCTAGTTGACATGAATTCAACCCAAACTAATATGGTAAAAAATGGTTCATATTTTCGTAGAAGATTGTACGAGTACCATCTTGTATACTTTCTTAGGGTTAAGGATGATGCCTTAGAAGCCTTAAGATGCATAAAATTGAAATTGAAATCCAAGTATATGTTACGACTAAAAGGATAAGGCCTGAACGTGATGGCGGGTAGGATAACTTTATTTGTTAAATGACATTATTCATGAGATCGTACATTCTTATTCACCATAGTCTAATAGTATATCTGAACATAAGAACAGGACCATTAAGGAGATAATTTATTCCATGTTGATTAAAGGATTAATCAACAACTTGTGGGGGAGGCCTTCCTCTAAAAATTGTAATATCCTGAATAGAGTAACATTTAAAGGATCATATAGAACTTCATATGAGTATGGAAAGATAGGAAACCTTCTTATGCATACGTGAAAGTATTGGGTGTTTGGATAAGGTAGTTATTCCTCCTCCTAAGACTAAAATAGGACACAAACTGTTGATTGTGTCTTCAAAAGGTATCTTGATTGCACTACTTCATATAGTTTTTTGGTTGTGAGTTCTGATTTTTCTGACATTGGTATGAATACTATTATGGAGTCTAGAGATGTTGAGTTCTTTGAACATTTTTATTATGAAACATGTCTCTCATTAGAAATGTGTCGTTGATCCTCTAGATGTCTTTTCAACTAGTCAAAATTGAACTTTAAAGGAAGATGAAGTAGAGGTTGAGCCTAGGAGAAGTAAAAGGATTAGAATTGAGACTTCTTATAAACCTGACTTCATATATACCTAATTTAGTCTGAGCTACAGACTTTTAAATAATCCATAACATCTACTGAAACCCCATTCTGGTAAAAATCTTCATTTAGTGAAGTGGACTCAGTCCGTCAGAATCATACTTTGGAGCTTGATAGTTTCCCTCCAGGGAATAAGACCATATAATGTAAATAAGTCTTTAAGAAGAAACAAACGTAAGGTAGATGAAATTATGGAAAAATATAAGGATAGGTTGGTAGATAAAGGCTATAAACTAAAAGAAAGTGTAGATGATAATTACTTCCATTGAGATGCTAAATGTTATTGCTGCCATATGCAACTTAGAGATAAATCAGATGGATGTTAAGATATCTTTAGTAGACCGTGAATTATATAAAGATACAGAGACCAACCTGAGAACTTTGTAATGAAAGATTGTGAAGAAAACGTTTATAAGTTGAACAAATCTTTGTATGGTTTTAAATAAGCACATAAAAAGTGACATGAAAAATTTGATCATATGATAATGAGTAGTGGATTTAAGTTAATGAATATGACAAGTGTATTTACAATAAACTTGTTAAGGATACCCGTGTAATTTTATGGTTGTGTATTAATACATGCGCGAATGAGAACGTTGACACAAAATACGTAGGCCTTGGATTATAGGGATAGGATTAGAAGATATTGTAATGGTTATAGCCTTACAACGTTCTCATTATGTTGAATATGTGCTTAAGTGATACGATCGATTTGATTGTAAGACTGTTTATACTCCTTACAATCCTTCTAGTAGTCTCACGAAGAATAAAGGTAATGGAGTATCACAACTTGAACACTCAAGAGTTATAGGATCTTTAATGAATTGTAAGAGTCCATATATTTCCTATTGTGTGAGTAAGTTAAGTATGCATACTTGTAGTCCAGAGAAGGATCATTAGGATGCACTTCGTAGAGTATTATGGTACCTAAAGTACTCTATAGCTAGCCTTTTGTTTGATATATAAAAGGTATCATGTTTTCCTTCAGAGATTTTGTGATGAAAATTGGATAGTTGACACAGAGGAGTCTGAGAGTCTTGCGTTAGATAAAGCATGAGAGGGAGACGAGTGCCTAAGATGCTTTTGAGAAGACATTCCTCTCTGGCATAGGCTTGTGACAGCTATATCTATACACTGTGTTAGCTAAGATGTAATATCTAAGTAAAAAATAACTAATCTCAACAAGCGTTATTTTCATTGATTGGAAAAAGTCCAAAGAGAATATCGCGGACCCTTTGACGAAAGGTTTGTCCAAGGAGATAACTAATGCATCGAGGGGGATGGGGCTTAGGGTCATTAAATAAACTTGCCATGAATGATACTTAACCTTGCTGACTGGATATCCCAAGATCAAGGTTTCGAATGAGAGAACTAATTTTGGTAGGTAAAGGTATACACTATCAGATAATTTCATTCTCTTTCCCTTCCCTATGGTGTAGACGTCATAGTATGACTGCATGTGGAGGATGACTTTTAAACAAGTCTTAATGAGTTTTATAGTTTCAATTTAAGATTGAAGTGGGGTGTAGGTGTAAACACTCTTGATAGAACTCACATGTATGAATGAGGAAGTGGGGACGCTTCCTATGAGAATGGAGTCGATTCTCTAGGACATTTTGAGAAACATGACATGTCCAGGGCCAAATTGGACACAACGACACCAGCTTGGCAGCACCTTGGAGATATTATGTGTGGTTGTTATCACGAATTACATCAAACGCTATCATTTCAATACATCACGTTCACTGTCTCTATCAAGTAGTTTCAGTAATATCTCACTGAGCAAAGGTTCAAGACCTCATAGACATCTCTGCCTAAAATGATATTTTCTGCGTTTTTATGTGATATTGTTTTTTACCAAAATTTAATTCATTTTGAGAAAATAAGTTTCATGTTGTCTTGGTTTTGGTATCATTAGAACTTAGGACCTAAGGGTCGCTAAGATTTCACTAGCTTTTGTTTTTTCACTTTGGTGAATGGACCCTTTAGTCCCAAGAATGGGAAACTAAAGATGAAAGCTCTTTGTTCTACTATGATTGTTTGCATAGTATGACCTTGGGGTCAAGACGCTGTTGTGTGAGGGAGAGGAAGTTGAAATAGCTAGTATGACTTCAAAAAACGCACGACACATCTATTTGTTCGGCCAGGTTAGGTCGTGGGATTAGGGTGTTGATTTACCAAAATCTATCTGTATTTTTCATATTTTATTGAGTTTTCATTCATGTGGGGGATTGTTGGGAAACGATTAAAAAAATTATTTTTTAAAGGTTTTAATAAAAATAAAAATTAATTGTTTCTTTTGTGAATGAAAAAACTTATCAGTTCCACATCGTGGAGATTCCACTCTTTAGTTGTTTTAAGAGATTATATAAATTTTTAGTCCCATATTGGGAAGTTCCTCTTCTTAAGTTGTGTTATTCCATTATATAAACAAATTCTCTACTTTGGTAAAATCCATGGGAAAGGGGTTTCTTTATTTTTTAGAGAAATCCCCAAAAGAAAAATATGTTCATATTGTTTTCTTAAGAGAAACTGTAGTGGACGATCAAACCTATAACTATGGTATAGAGACGAGACACAGCGGGACGGAGTAAAGATTAAAAACTGGACCAAACCCAAATTCTGGACTATATTTGGTCTGGGACCAAGACCGAAACTATATATAGTCGAGCGAACGTATAGTCACTGTTTGTCATCAGGTATGTATATAAACTACGCTTTACATGAAGCGCATGTATAGTAACCGCCCCATAAAGAGGCTCATGTATTGTCACCGCCCCATAAAGAGGCTCATGTATAGTCACTGCTCCATTCAGGCTCCACAAACAAGCGGAGATTATACACCCGCTCGACTAAATATACTCCCCTACCTTAGAGTGACACTTCAGACTAAACTCAAATTTGGTCGTTCGTTTTGGTATTTGATCTTTGGTTATGGTCGTACCAATGTGGTTGCTCTAAGCACTCGTGACTTTCCTTAAGTTTTTATTCCGGAGTATTTAGGAGTTTCCAAGCTCAAGATCAAGCATCTACTGCATATGCTAGTAGTAGATGTATCAGGGTGTTTCATCGTGGAGTCTGGAGATATCCGTCCTGTGGGGGCTATATCATTACTTTAGGGTGTATACGGGCGCTAATGTCTTAAGGACGGCATGTTGAACACGTGACTCGCTCTGTTTTTCAAAAATATTACCTTGTTATTGTTGGAGAGATCTGAGGACTCAGTAGTTTCGATAAAAATCGACTTCCCCTACAAATGAGCCAAGTATCAATAAACTTTGCTTATTTGACTTTTTTATTATTTTTAATTATTGCACCCCAACAGTTAATATTTAGTTTGATATTCTTGATATTTGATAAGAAACGTTACATGCATCCCTTTATTTTATCAGTAACATATATTTATGCGGAAATATTTGAAAGACAACAACCATGTGCCACTTATTTTTGATTTTCACCAAGTTTTAACCAATTTTAGGTATTGTGGTGACGATTCCGCTGCCATTAACCCAGACCCAGACCCTAGTGCACCTGAAATCCTCTGATACCGATGTTCCTTCTAGCACGACAATTGCGCTCACGATGTTACCATTTTGTCTCTTGATAGTTGCGGCCGCTGCGTCTCCATCAACCCCAACTAGTTCTGGCCATGAGTTCTTCCCTATAAATTGCAAGTAAATCAATCGACCGAGGTTGATCATTTGAATTAGGCAAGTCAAATTAACATGGAAAGGAAAGAAAAAATATAACTTGGAGAGATTTTAATTTACCTTTACAGATTGATGCCATTATTCTTTTCTTTGTCACTTCTTAATGACTTTACGAACTTTGCTATATAGATATCCCTGTTTGTGATTTTTTGTTATGAATACCCCATCTTTATATAGCCGGATGTAATTGATAAACAATTAGTATTTTAATCAATATATATGCATTTCCAAGTGTGAATTCTATATTATACGTTCTATTGTTCTGATAAGAATTCAAACTAGTCGCCTACTAAATGCGATTCATCAAAGGCGGCTGAATAAGGTTCATTAGTATTCACCTAGTAATAGTAGTCAAAGTAACTATGCTATACTCGTAATATAACTCGCCTACTATATGTGAATTCTCTATTCAGTTGCGTTTTTGTATTGATCAGGAAGTTAGCCTAATTCAGAGGTGGCTAAGGCAATGTTAATGGTTTGGTTTAAGGCATTTATAACAGTTCTCATCCAAAGACCAAATATTTGGCAAAATCAAGTAAGATTACATATATGTGGCTCATTGTAATGTTCCCTGGACCTCCTCTCTTTGGACACAATTGACCATTATCTACTAGACTTTGATATTATAGTCTTACATTTCGGTGGATCATCTCTGCTATGAGTTTATCCCTTACCAATAATTGAATGAAGGAATATTACCTTTGGAGTAGTACAATTGAAATGACGTATGGCTCCAATTCTTGAGTTTTCAAGTATCTACTATCTTTTGGATCATGTTTCTATTTCGTTTGTAAGGAAATTTTATATATTAGTCCTAGACTCCTAGAATCAAAATTCTTTTACATGTTACATGTTTTGGATATCACAGGCAATTTGACTTCATTGATCACTAGTTTTTGTTTTTTCGACAAGATATGAATGAAAGATCTTGTTGCTGATGCAGAATCATTGTTTATTATCTCCTCAATATTTCATTAATGTTGTTGGTTTTAGTTTAATAGATGAAATTATAGACCTAGTAAAAGAAAGAATTAATGAGTTTATGGCCTCCTCTTGCGAAGAGATGAATTTTGGAACGAAAAAGAAATAACCAAGACTCCAAGGAACAAACTCGCAATCTGATCTCTTCCCTCCAAGAAGCTCTTGCATTGCCCGATCCTTATCTAATACATTTGTCTTTCAACAAAGGAAAAAACAACAAAGGAAGTGCAACATGACCAACTTAGAAACTCACGAGCTAGCATTTATTTATATACGCAAGAGGAATGTAACCATAGCATACCAGGTACCAGGGGCCAGTGCAGTTACATACTCAGTTTCTGTAAAAGCTATATAAAATAAGAAAGAGACCAGGGGCCAGAGCAAACATATAAAAAAGCGCCAGAATCCTTGACATAAATGGTTCTGATACGAATTTATATGGAGCACTGCTCTCTTTATGTAACTGATCTATTAACACTTCTTCCTTCATGATGTGCAACTTTATCTTCTGCTTCCAATAGTTCCACTTCCGGAGGATCATCAGGTACCCAAACATGTTAAACCACAGAATTCCAGCGCCCCCAATTGATGACCATGCTAAAGTTAACTTATTATCGTAAAAGAGGGGAGTCATACTTATGAATTACGCTTATGTTCGGATATTATAGGGATCCACTTTTCGTTTTCCATAACAATACCGAGTCATTTGCTCACCACATAAGGATTATCATGACCATAAGAAGCATTGTTTAGTGTTCCTAACAACTTACTGACAGAAGTGGTTGTTTTAGTAAGCTTTGTGGATCTCTGGCGATGGGTAATATTAATTGGTTGCAGATGGTTGTAACCGGTTTATCACGAGCATCGACGTAGGAGTCTTCTTGAAAAACACCACCGGTTGGATTCATAGCTGCTTGAAAAGCAATTGCTGCAATTAATGTTGCAACCCCCATTAATGCACTCACTCTCTCTTTCAACCATTCTTTATGTATTTCCTCTTTCTTCTCCCAAAGAAAGCAGCCAATTTCAAGACTATCTCTTTCTTGTTGTGGTAACATATCAAATGCCTTGACGTTGTCATTGTTTATGGCATTGACTTCGATTCCGGTATTCTTGTCATCAACTAGAAACTTTATACACTGCAAATTAAACAAAGATATTGAGTAGTAATTTTAATCTAAGTCCAAAAACATTGGATTCAAAAATAAATATATACCAATCTCAGTATTATATGTTTACTATGGTTTTTACCTCCGCTTGCTTACTTTTTGCAGCAAGGTGCAAAAATGTGTTCCCATCATCGTCTTTGGAGTCAATTGATATAGCATTCAAGCCCTCAGACAGTGCCTCCCCATGTGGCAAGTCCTTTGCCATTAACAATTTTAGGGAAATCAAACAGCCATGTTTGACGCAGAGGTGCAGTATCGTCTGATTTTGATCATACAGGATGTGATACGCTTCGGGCTTCTTCTTAATTAATTCACGCATGATCTTATGTCGATCTTGCATTACTGCTAAATATAGAGGTGTTCGTCCATCTTTATCTTTTTCCATACAAACATCCCTGTTGGCTTCTAACAACTGCTTCACCATAGAAAGGCTTGGTCTTGCAGCAGCCAAGTGAAGAGGAGTAAGTCGATGCGAGTCCACCTCCGTTGTCAGTCGGGTGTCAAAACTGCAAAGTTTTTCTGCAAACTTGACATGGCCGCACATAGCAGCTATGTGTAAAGGGGTTCTACCATGAACTGTAAATTTCTGATTGAGAGAAAGTTGTGGGTTTTTATCGCGCCACTCTGTGAGTTCGTTAACATAACCTCTCAATGAAATTCCATAAAGCTCGTCCATTCTTCGCACTTTTAAATCACCGTCTAGCGAGTCAGTGGCTATCAATATTTGATTATAAGATGCTTTAACATTCATGGATAGGTACCCCCAGCTATTTATAAGGGTTTAGTTAGTTTTAGAAAAGCAGCCAAGCAAAACACCAATCGAGAAGAGAAACATAACATTTTTGCGACTCTCTTCATCTTCCCGTTCATATCTTCTCTTGATTTCGTCGACTAGCTCTAGTTTAAAGTAGAAGATATGATGTCAATTTGATTGATTATGTAAAACATTGTCGAACGAAGAACCACTTGACGTGTAGACGTTACTAGCAGTTAGCACCATACGACTAGATTTTTAGGAAGTAGTGCCAGAAGTTTGCTAGGATATCAACGCTTCAAATCGAGAGAAATATGCTCCACATATGCCCTAATATGGACAAGTCTTGCAATAATTCTTATCAGAACCTAAGGTCCTTCGTATCCGTATATATCATATCCAGGACAGCAGTTTCGTTTTAGGCGATGGGTGCTAAACTAGTGTCATTTGTGATACGTACACATGTGTCATTTGACAAACTCTATACTACCGCTCCGTGGATTTCTTAAGTTTTAAATTGTTCGAGTGAACAAGGAACCCCGTCTGCATGAGATCCACAGTAAAAATAGCTTAATATGACAAAAAAAAATTGGGGAAGTTTAGATATCAGTCTGTTATTACACGTTTGAGTTTACATTCTCAATGTGATTCCACTCGGTTACTTACACAACTTAGTTGTTTTCGTTACGCACAAGTGAAAACCAAGAGAAGAATGGTTAACCGTAACTATTTGTGGCACTGGGAATACAATTGAGCAATTGGGATATCTGTGGCTGTGAGTTAACTTGGTGCACCTATCCTTTTCTTTTTGTCTCGTATATGAATAATTGTTCAAGTGGGAAATTTAAGATTCTCTCTGTTTGCATGGGATTCGTCTTTTTGGGAACCACCATGAGATATAATTTTGTTTTATTTGTGTAGTTTCTTTCTCGTGGAGGAGTCTTTTGCTGTTGGCAAGTTGGCTATGTGTCATATTCTTTACAGCTTTACGGAATAAAGTACGTACTAAGTGATGTCACTAATCCAAAGCTAAGTGATGTCACTCATCATTAGCGTCTGTGTGTCACAAGCATAATGTATACAAGACAAGATTTAACCACACTAAGGGCAATTCCTATGGCAATGGCCAAATGCATTTGTTTGTTGAGCCAAGTGGATGGTTAAACTGGTTTTTTTATTATGGTAAAGCACTAGGTGGTTGATCATCAAGTGCCCGAACTCCATAAAAACGCAGGCGTTGGTAGAAAAAACGCAGGCGTTCTTAACATAAACGCGGCGCTCGAACATAGAACGCTGGCGTTTTTGCTACAAAAGCCAACGGGTAGTTTTTTAAATTTCAAAATTCAATTTTTACCTCTACAAATTATCATCATCTTCAAACAATCCACTCACACCAAAATTCACTTATCTTGAATTTTCTCTTCAAAAATCTATCTCAGATTTTTAGTTTATTGTTGGAGAAATGGCTGAAAAGGCGATCACTTTTTTGCGATGCAAAACTTAAAGTTGTTGTTTCTAAGATATGAGGGAGTTTTAAAAAGATTAAAAATTGTAAGAGGGAAGTGCAAGTTTTTGAAGTTGCTCCAACAAAATGTTCTGCTAAAAGGCAAAGAAGAGCTCCAGTTTTGAAAGTTAACAACAAAAATTCAAAAAGAAAGGCGAAAGTATCAAAGAGCGCGTTGAATGGAAGATATGTCAAATGAAGATAAACAGAAGGCCAAACTTTGTACTCGATTTTTATTGAAGTTATTTAGTACGTTTTAGTATTGCCTAAGTTTATATCTTGTAAAAGAATTGGCATTATTGAATGAAAATATTTAGATTTTAAAATAGAGATTTCCACTTCAAATTAAGCGAAATTTATTATAATTTAAACTTGCAAATAACATCAAACTACATTCTAATAAACCACAACAAAAACATCAAACTACATCAAATCCAGCGATATTCTCTTTGTAGAATTCAAAATGCTTAAATTCTCTTTCGCTTTCTTCAGTAAACTTGGTCTGAGCGATGGTTTTCTGTAAAACGGATAAAAAACAAGTTCAGATATTTATGATGCAGTTGATCAGTGAGGACAAAGGTAAGATACTCACCAGTTCTTCGTTGGATAATGCAGAATAGCTACGGTGAACCATCCACAAAACTTCCATATAATGTTTGACTTCCTTAGTGATGAATGCAATTCTTAGTTCTAGGCTCTTACTGTTTCTTATGGATTCGTTCCGCGATTCTACAAAATGTCCCAATACTCTTTCTAAGAAATTGTCACTATTCAGTGGTCTCATCATACGATATAACCAAGATCGAACAAGAGTTGTTTGGATCACGTCATCTTCAGTTACAACGCTGAACTTTTCTCGATCAATTTCCATTACCAGAGCAAGAAATGGCTGGACTGCAAGCCTAATAGATTAAAAACGAGCATGCAATCGACGAGCATCTCGGTTTCCTGGGTTTCCCGTCAGTGAGACGAACATTGAAAAACATTCTCCCAAAAATAATCGTCTTGAAAGCCCGCACCAGTGATTACCCTATGAAAAAAATATGCTTTGCATATAGTTATATCCTCTTCGTTAGTAAACTTGGGACACGATTTCTAACAGACGTTTCTGCAGAGTTGGAGAGATTAAGAGTTTTGGAAAAGAAGAAGAAGAAGAAGATGTGATTTTGGAGATGGGAGGAATGGAATTTATAGGTCGAGAAAGAAAATAGAGCCGTTGGAAATTTATCCGTTGGCGTTTGTAGTAAAACCGCGCGCGGTTTTCCTTTAAGCGCCCATTTGAATTACCATGGGATTTGGCGTTTGTAGTAAAACCACGCGACTTTACTAAAACCTCCCGTTTGAATTACTAACGCCTATTTTGTTGTTATAAATACAACACTAGGGGTAGCCTCTCAACCAAACTAACAAATTTATTTCTCAACATCCACCATGTTTTCTAAAGGCAAAGCAAATAAAATATTATGTGTCGAAGCAAAAGAGGTTTGTCCATTATGTTTCATGGATAACCACAGTCTTATGC
Organism: Papaver somniferum; assembly: GCF_003573695.1. NCBI lineage: Eukaryota > Viridiplantae > Streptophyta > Magnoliopsida > Ranunculales > Papaveraceae > Papaver > Papaver somniferum. The sequence continues at coordinate 53,440,021 of NC_039359.1, forward strand.
AATTCCCTTGGATGTATTCAAAGTGTCTGCGGGAGGTTGTTCACGCATCAGAATGGTTATTGAATCACAACCTGAAAAGCTCAGGTATTTGCAATGTCAAGATCCCAACTGCCCAGAGGAACCACATATGCTAGATGATGCTATGAAGATTAAAAAAGAAGAAGAAGAAAAGATTGCAACACTCTGCAAAAACTTCAAACTTAAAGCCAAATTGAAGGAGTTATTACACTGCAAGCATTTTGGATATGGAGATCACGAATACAAACATTGTCCACGGAGAATCAGTGGATGCTCAAAGCGTGATCGCAAGACTTTTATGCATTTGCGGACTTCTTATAAAGAAGACACATATGGAAGGCATTTCTGGGAATGTCCTAAGTGTTTTTGGTGGAGTGAGATAATTGAAGTTGAAGGACAAATCAATTCACTATGGTATTAAGTTATTTCGTTTGCTGTTTATTTTGCACCGTGAATATCATAAGTAATTTAAATTTTTCCTTGATTAAACATTGCACCATCAATCTCATAAATTAAAACATATTTCATGGAACAACCACATCATACATGAGAATAAAATAAATACATTAGATTAAAACAACTACTACATAGGCGTCAATTCTCGCGGGTGGTGGAATTCTTAGGGCGACATAGGGATCGTATTTGATGAGAACCCTAAAAATGTTGAAACAAGCATGGAAGTCGAAAGGACAACCGCAGCGAGATGCTGGACACATCGCTAGAGTTCTAGGTTCCACTTCATATTCGGCTTCATCGTTGAGATTATTTTTGTGATTCTCCGTTAGTTGAGCGACGAATTCCCCGATACATTACAACTAATTACACTAAACCGATGCGCCAATCCGTGACAATCACGTCCATGAATGTTCATTGTTTCAGCGGCGAACATTTCATAAACTTTCTCCCAGAACGTCGATTGGGATACATTCCTACCTATATCGGCAACATCTTGTATGTTAAAAACGTAGGTTCTGCAAATAGCTAAATCCTCTTGTTGAGTGTATCTAACACCACGAACTCTGGGAGGCATTTTTGTAGATGATTTGAGAGTGAAGAATGTGTAGAATGTGTGAATTTAGAGTTGAAATGAGGAGTATTTATAGAACTCAAAAATTATAGTCGTTAGATCACAAGAGTTTCCAGCCATCCAGATTCAGCCGTTGGCGCTTCTATGAAAAACGCGGCGCTTTCAGGAGAGACGTTTGCGCTTTAAAAAAGAACTCGTGTTTGAAGAACAAGCGCCAGCGTGTTTGTCTCAAACGCCAGCGCTGATGCGGAGCTCGCCCGTCCTTTCATCAAGCGCGCGCTGCATGTTTTAACTCAATGAACAAACAAACAAAGTTGTTGGTTTGAACATCCATTTTTCATGTTTGTTGAGTCCATAGTGGGATTAAAATCAACAAACTTCAAATTTGTCTGAGTCCATAGGAACTGCTCTAAGTTCTCTCTTAACTGCATTTCTAAGGGAGCAAATCAATCGTGCCATGTGGGAATTGGGAAAACATAATTGGTATCTCTAACAAAACAGACAATGGTTCTCTGGAGTTGTGATGTAACTTTCGTTCCACTTCTCGTGTTCCAGAACAATACTGGGGTGTTTGCTGATAACATAAACATAACCAGCCTCAACCCCCCTATAAGCATAACTGATGACCGGTCGATTTCCTTCATTGAATGCTGGAGTTTCACTAGGTTTGTTCATGTACTGGAGGCCTTTCCACGGAAATGATGTTATTAGCTAATTATGTACACTGGTTTTTAGTTGACAATACAAGAGGCAAATCAATGAGAGACCATATGACAACGCCCTTCCGATTTACTCAGCCATAGCATAATATAGGTAACTATAGATTCCATTAGTCAATCCATAGGAACATGATGGGCAAAGTTTCGCTCTAGTTACGGTGGAATAAGATGTTTTTCCAAAATAAAACAAGATTTTTTCCGGTTAGTAGAGTTTCATTCTAGTCACCTTGCTATGCCGATTACAAGGTGGAATAAGATTTTGTTCGATATTCAGAGTTATTGTTTTGTTCATAGCTACAGGAAAGTCAACTTTTCCGCTGACAATGTGGCTAAGTTGGGTGCCAGGCTTCCTAGAGGGGAAGAGAGGATTTTAATATACATGCCAAATTTTTGTCTGGTCTTTAAATACCTGATAAATCTAACACCTCGTTTGGTTGGAATAATCCGAATCTTACGAATTCGATTATGGGTAATCAAATTATTGGGATTGAATTTCAAGGAGCTGCATCCGAATTCTAATGGTTCATGTTTGGTTGAAGGCAATTCAACTACTTTTGTTTATACCCTCGAAACTAATTCCGTTTTACTATTGGATAGGTGCAATTATTATTAGTTATATTCGAAAAAATTGAATTCCTAAAAATCAAAATTTTAATTGCACCAAGTTTATACAGCCCTGTTCGGTTCAAAACATTTGGCCCATTCCATGGAAATTGGACTATGTAGCCCTAGATTCCTTATCCAACATTCACTATGGTTTTAAATTTTATTAATTCCTTGTCATGGGTGGGAGCCATGAATTAGATGGTCTTTCGTCTTCTTTTCGTAATCGCATTTTAAAGAAATAATAAATATGCGATGACAATAAGAACGAAGAAAACAATCCTGATGAAGCATAACGTTTGAAAGTATACAGTACACAAATATCAACAACATACTGGAGGATAAAACATCAATAAAACATTACACGTCTGTTTAACAGAACATAAAAGGATAGCAGAACCAATACAATACTATTACATTCCTATTTGACGAAACTATTAAATTTATATAATGACTCTGTATTTGTAGTACAAATGGACGGTGCCAAGGACTATAAGAAAGAAAGCGTAAACGGGCATAAACTTTAGGATTGTTTTGATCCTTTGCTTCGGGTCACCAATAGCTAGGACATCCTCTTTCCTGAACTGGTCAATTAACACTTGTTTTCTGGTGTCATGGATCCGAGAATAAAATTCACGGCAAATCGGGTAAAAGAATAAGCTAATCCATAAAACTGCAACGCATACTATCATAGCCGTTATTAATTCTGGCTCGTTAATGTAGAAAGGAGGAGACATACTTATGACAGCAGCTATGTGACTTATGAAAAGAGCCACGGTTGAAACAGACATCAGCCCTACAAGAACTCTGATCTGGTTCGTGATAGATCTTTCATAAATGAACCTACTTATAACTAGCAAAATTATGCTGACAGATAGTGAAAACGTAATTACAGTAGTAGTCATGTACATTCTGTAAAGTTTCGGGTTTCTGTAAGCTAATATTAGTGTCCCGGCATAGCGTATTAAATAAGGGAACACACTAACTTTATATCGGGAAATAGTATTGTTCCACTTATCGTGTTCCAAAACAATACCGGGTGATCTCCCTGCCACATAACGATAAGAACCCTTATCATAGGTTTCAAATTCCAATGTGTGTAATAGTTGCTTAAAAGTAACAGGATGCTCACGAGAATCGACATAGGAGTTATCTTGGAAAACACCACCCGGAGGATTCATAGCAGCTTGAAAAGCGACTCCTGCTATTAAAGTTGCAACCACCATTATTATATTCATTGTCTCTTTCATCCAGTCGTAAGATGTTTTTTCATCATTCTTGTAGTACCCAATTTCAAGATGATCTCTCTCTGTTGGTGTTAGCAAATCTCTCGCTCTGAGGTTGTCAGTGTTTGTGGCATTTATGTCAATTTCAAAGTGCTTGCTCTCCATAAAATCCTGCATACACTGCAGATAAAACAATGTTCATAAACCAATATTAAATTACAAGAAAATTGAAATTTTAAATATATCTGATGCTCAAGAATTATGAATCTTAGGATATATATTAGCAGTATATCCCACATATATTCATAAAAAAAGAACAATCTTATTAGTATACCAATAGAAAACATTAAAAAAAAAATTAAAAAATCTAGCACCTATGTATATGTATATACCTCCATCTGTTTCGTTCCTGCAGCGAGGTACAAAATTGTGTTGCCATGTTCATCTACAGAGTTCACAGATATAGGGTTTGCATTCCCGTGAGTTGCACTGTTTGATACCAAATGTTTTACTAACAATTTTAGGGCCTTCAAGTTGCTATGCTTAACGCAAAGGTGTAGTATGGTCTCTTGTTGATCATTTAGAATGGAATTGCTTTGGGTTTCTTCCTAAGTAATACATCCATAATTCTAACTTGGTCTTTCATTGCTGCTAAATGTAGAGGTGTCCGTCCATCTTGATCTAGATCCAAACAAACATCCTGGTTACTGCCTATTAACAACGTTTCCACCATAAGCTTGCTTTTTCTTGCAGAAGCCAAGTGAAGAGGAGTACATCCATGTGAATCTTTCTCTTCTGTAAGTCGGATACTCGTACTCACAAGCTTCTGTGCAAATTCGACATGGCCGCACATAGCGGCAATGTGTAACGGAGTTCTACGATTACCCGTAAATTTTGTGTCAAGAGGAAGAAGTGCGTTTGCATCAAGCAGCTTTGTGAGGGGATCAACATTACCTCTCAATGATGCTTCGTAAAGCTTATTGATCTGCATATATACACTCCCCCAAGGCTCTCAAGTCACTGGCTTTTATCAATATTTGACGATGAGTGATGAGATGTGGTTACATTCACGTATAGTATATCTCCTTATATAAGGGTTTGCTGATTCAGTGGTGGATGTGGCAAATAAAACGTCTTAGAGAACATCTTAGGGAACACTAATATAATTTAAGATTTAATGCAATAGTCTATTCTCAAATTCACTTGTGAACCATACTTGTTTTCTTAGCTCTTTTGTCTTCCTAATAAATTTTTTCATTTCTTTTTAATTATCCTCACCAAATGTATTGGTTTATTACAATTTTTTTTTTTTTTTGATATTGGTTCATCACATTAATTGTAGATTTTTATCATGAAACGCGTAATACCAAAATATCAAAATAAAGATTTCCTCAAGGTCCCTGATTTTAAGTTGATTATGCATATTATTAGTAATCTTAATAGAAAAGTGATTATCAAAAATAATAGGATTTCATAAATAAGACACGGATGTTTACCCTCTTCTTGTTAAAAGGATGCAGTGACGAAGATTTTATACACTTCTGGATCGGGGGAGAACTTTTCACTGTGTTATAGATAAGTGATATGTGGTGTTACCTTGATCGAGACTCTGTAATATAGGTGGTTCCCTTGGCCGTTCAAGTGGATCATGCTCGTATCTTTTGTCTAATGTGAATGTCCAAGTGGGACAGTTCTAGCTCCTTGTTTTGAGATTCTTCCGGATTTGCACGGGGAAATGCTGCACTTCCCGACAAGGGAAAAAAATGTGATTTTCCTTGTGGCTCGGTGGTTTGCAGGGGTGGGTTAAGGGTGGGTCCCACCCCCTCTTTCTCACAAAAGCCAAAATCGGGATAGCCCGTGGGATTGGGCGGCGAGATATATATCATTTTCGGATTTGCAACTGGTGTTAAGGACTTATCCTTCACTTCACCGTAAACAAACTGCATAAATACAGGAAAAAAAAATCCTCAACCCATTCAAGGTATGGTTCCTTCTAATACAAGTATCTTTCTTTCTCCACCACCTATTAGGCATGCTGCATTGACAGCACCTCAGATATAAGGTGGAGTACCTTCACCTTCTACCAGCTTGACACCTGTGCAACCATTACCAATGTTGTTTGATATTTCAGCTTCACCAAGTCCTTCAGCTCCATCTATCAGTGATGCACTATCTCAATCGTCACAAGCTGATGTGCAGAATTCAGCTGTGTTTGTTGCAACATCAATTACTTCTTAGAACGAAGTAACATCAACTCAGACAGATGTTATAACTCATACCATGGTGACACGCGCCAAATCTGGTATTAGTAAGCCGATTCAGAAGTTGTGCTTAAGCGCAACAAAACATGCTTTGCCAGAGTCTGATTTTATGGAACCCACTTGTTTTACTGCTGCTTACAAAAATCCCAAATGGAGGACTGTTATGGATGTGCAAATTAATGCTTTGATAAGTAATGGAACTTACTCTTTGGTTAAGTATGAAAAAGGAATGAATGTTGTGGGTTCTAAGTGGGTTTTCACGGTGAAGCAAAATCCGGATGGTAGTATTCAGCGTCATAAGGCTCGTTTGGTGGCTAAGGGTTTCAACCAACAGGAGGGGATTCATTATGGTGAGACATTCAGTGTCGCCATCAAACCCTGCACCATCCGTCTTGTTCTGTCTATTGCAGTGATGAACAATTGGCCACTTAAACAACTTGATGTGGAGAATGCATTTTTGCATGGAACTTTGGAAGAAGATGTTTACATGAAACAGCCTGCTGGATATGTGGATCCTAACTATCCTGATCATGTCTGTAAGTTGCATAAGTCCTTATATGGACTGAGACAAGCCCCTTGTGCTTGGTATTCGAAACTTAGTAGTTACTTGGTTCAACTAGGTTTCAAAGCCTCAATTGCAGACAACTTTCTTTTCGTTATTCAGACTCCAACTGATGTTACATACGTTTTGGTTTATGTTGATGACATCACTGTCATAGGCTCGAATACTTCCCATATTACTAAACTTATTGCAGATCTTGGAGCTGCATTTGCAATCAAAGACATGGGTGATTTGTCTTTCTTCTTAGGTGTTGAAGTTCTACAGAAGGATACGGAGTTGGTTCCGACACAGCGCAAGTATATCATTGATCTTCTAAGAAAGATGAAACTAGATGGTACTAGGACAGTCAGCAGTCCTTTTCCACCTAATATGAAACTCCGCAAGCAGGGCATAGAGAAGTTCACAGATCCAACTATGTATCGGAGTGTTGTAGGTGCACTACAATATCTTCATCTGATGCGACCTGATATTTCAGTAGCAGTAAACAATGTATGCCAATATATGCATTACCCTTACATAGAGCATTGGGAGCTTGTCAAACGCATCATTCGGTACTTGAAGAGCACTGTGGATTTTGGTCTTCATCTTCGCTCAAGTAAAGACTTCTCTCTTCATGCTTACTCAGACGCAGATTGGGCTGGAAATCTTGATGACCGCAGATCTACTAGTGGATATTGCGTGTATTTTGGTGGCAATCTAATATCATGGAGCGCAAGAAAACAGAAAACTGTATCGAAGTCGTCTACGGAAGCTGAATACAGGGGACTAGCCATTGCCACTTCAGAGTTAATTTGGGTACAATCATTGCTACACGAGCTTGGTATAACAGTTTCAACACCTATCTTATGGTGTGATAACTTAGGAGCTACTTATATTACTTTGAATCCAGTTTTCCATGCTCGTAATAAACACATAGAGATTGACTATCACTTTGTCAGGGATAGGGTCGCCAACAAGCAGTTACATGTATGCTTCATCAGTTCCAAAGATCAACTAGCATATATTTTCACAAAGGGTTTGTCCTCACCAAGGTTTCACTTTATCAGAGACAAGTTGCACATCCGTCAACTCCAGCACAACTAGAGGGGAGGTGTTAAGCATACAACATCTAGTTGTGCTTAGTCAAGTCAGTCGCAAGATACTGTCAGCTGTGCTATTTTATAGCCAGGTAAATCGGTCTCTTAAGTTAGGTATTTACTTGTTCTTATAGGTTAGATGTTGAACTGATTTCCATGAATATCTGTAACTACTTGTATGAATCTCTAATATAAATAAGATCCAAGTCTCCACCAGTTCTGTGTGGAAGACATTCTACCCAATATCAAGTTCTGACATTTTAGGGGAGAAGATTGAGAGAGAGAGAGATTATAAGAAGGTGGAAAGATTAGAAATTGATAGAGGTGGATCATTTATTGTTGTTAGAAGGATTTCACAAGGATTTGAGAGACGTACTGCTATGGTTATCATTCTCCTTCTGGTATCTATTCTCTTACTCAACCCTATTTATGCCCTAGTTTCTTCATTTTTATATTCGTAAGACTGAATTTAATATTTTGTTTTATTAATTTTTGTTGGTGTTTATTGATTTCTTTTTAAATGTTGATGGGAATACAGATGAATTGAGTTTCATTGATTGTTAGGGATTTTGTGGAATTTGGTTTTCGTTTTGTGATATTGGGATTTTGGCGAATGGATTTGTGGATTTTGGTTCAGGGGGATTGTTTATGTATTAGCTAATAGTAGTTCTCAACTTGTTAAAATGTATTTTGAGTGAAATTGAGATTACAGTTAAGAAAGAAATCTTTGATTTGGTAGTATTGGGTGTTGGATTATTTGATTCGATAATGATATGATTGTGTAGGCGTACAGATTAAGTTTTTGGAAGTTTGGCAATTTCTTGCACCCGCTAGAACTCTAGTCTTTCAAGTGATCTTTCACTGTGAGTTTGTGCACCCAATTAGGATCTATTCCAGAGATGAAATTGCTGGGTGTAATAATCAAAAACAAAGAAAAATCAAATAAGCAAAAGTTATTAATACCTAGCTCTTTTATAGTGAAAGTGATCAATTGACGAAACGAACGAGCTTCCCATATTTCCACAACAGCAACAAGGAAAATTTTTGGAAAAACAGAGTAAGTCACGTGTTCAACACGCTGCCTTTAAGACATTAGCGCCCGGCTACACTCAAGAGTGATGCTATAGCCCTCACAGGATGAATATCTCCAGGATAAAACACCCTAATACACCTACTACTAGCATGTGTAATACATGCTCAACTTGAGCTTGGCAACTCCGAGAAAACCGTTAAGGAAAATCGCGAACGTTACAGAAATCACCATAAAATATTTTCCCTCGGGGGTCTCTCTAAAAAATAGAGAATCCCCTTTCCCTTAGATTTTACAAAAGTATATAATTGACAAATACAACTTAAGAAGAGGAACTCCCCGATGTGGGACTAAAAATCTTATATAGTCTCTTAAAACAACTAAAAGTTGAAACTACACGATGTCGGACTAATAATTTTTTCATTCACAAAAGCAAATAATAAATTATAATTTTTATTAAAACTTTAGAAATCATATTTTATTAATCGTTTTCCAACAATCCCCCACATGAATGAAAACTCAATAAAACACGAAAACACAGATAGATCTTGGTAAATCAACAACGCAATCTCACGACCCAAACTGACTTAACCGACAGACAAATCGTGCATGTTGAAGTCATACAAGACATTACAGCGTCATCTCCCTCACACAACAGTGTGTTGATCCCAGGGTCATACTATGGATTGCAAAAATCATATAGTATAGAGAGCTTTCATCTTTAGTTCCTCACAAGTGAGACTAAAAGTTCTTTTCACCAAAGTGAAAAATCATGAACTAGTGAACCCTTAGAGACCCTTAGGTCCTAAGTTCCAGTAATACCAAAACCATAAAAGCGAAAATCACATAAAATGCGAAGGAAATACCATTTTAGGCAGAGGTGTCCATGAGGTATTGAACCTTTGCTTAATGACATATTACCGGAATTACTTGCTAGGGACAGTGAACTATGTCTTGAAATGCTAGCGTTTGATGTAATTCACGATAACGACCATGGATGATATCTTCAAGGTTGCTGCCAATCTCGTGTCGTTTTGTCCAATTTGGCCCTGGACATATCATGTTTCTCAGAATGCTCTAGAGAATCAAAGCTCATATTCTCATAGGAAGCAGCCCCACTTCCTCATTCAGATAGGTGATTTTCCATAAAGAGTGTTACTGCTACACCCCACTTCAATCTTAAATTGAAACTATATAACTCATTAAGACTTCTTAAAAGTCATCCATCACATGCAGTCAGACTATCACGTCTACACCATAGGGAAGGGACATAGAATGAAATTCTATGATAGTGTTTACCTTTACCCACCACAAATTAGTTATCTCACTCGAAACCTTGATCTTGGAATCTCCAGTCAGCAAGGTTGAGTATCCTTCATGGCAAGTTTAATTTATGAGCTTAAGCCTCATCCGCCTTGATGCATTTTTAACTATAGCGCCCCCAAAGTTAGCAGCTGAATAATTCAAGAGATTAACTAAATAAAGAGGCACTACGAATCTAAATCAAATACTTAAGCATTCAATTAAGAAATCCGTTATAAAAACCTAACCCAAAACTAGCCCTGCTCAGAAATATATATAATAAACAAGAACTTCTCTCAAATGATACACATACAATAGTCGTTTGGTTTACAAATATAATATGCAACATAACAAACATAGCAGAAGTTAAACAACTAACGAACTCGACCCTTGAAGCTTTCGCTGCGCAACTCTGATCTGTCTCTGAAACTGAAAGTGGGAATGGGTGAGCACATCATCCCTAAAATGGGTTCCCCGTAGGAATAACATTTAACTTTCATGCAATCATTGAAAATGATTTGGAAACAATTCATGTTTTCCCGAAACACTAAAATGCAACCAATTTCACATAGGTAAAGAATCATGTATATGGAACAAACTCCTTCCAAACAATATATAATATGGTGACTCGTCCCGCACCTAGATAGCTATATGGTGAACTCATCCCGCACCTATTAAGCATAGCTCGAAAGTGAGTAGTATAAATGAAGGAGCAGTATCCCATATACCACAGATGGAAATTCTCATTTCTAAACGATCAAATGGAAATTCTTATTTCCCAAACAATTCATAAAGACAAACAGAGCATTGTGATTCCTTTCCAAGCAACGGAAAGGTTAAAAGAGATAACAAAACTTTCGTAATTCAAAGTTAAACAATGCATGGAAAGCACAACCAGACAATGCATGAATTTGTTAAACATAAACTTTTGTAAAGGAAAACAACAATAATCACAATAGAGTTAAATATAAATTTCCACCTCTTTTGATGACAAGCCACGCCTACCTCGAGATCCACGATCTATTGGTTCATCCTTTCAATCGATCGTTGTTAATATAGTATAACTATTAATCATACAAGAACTCTAGGAATCTAGCCAAAATGGCTCACACAAGAATCATACGTCTATCTAATGGTTCTAGGTCCATTTATGTTTCTACTCCTTTGCATTCTCTACCTTTAGAAGGTCTAAGATTTACTAATTCTATTAGATTTACTAATTCTATTAGGTTGGTTCCATAGTCCATTAGCTAAGTCTTATGAATATCTACAACTTTGTAGAAGGAACCAAAGGTCAATTCTGACCACAAAAGGACCAAAATATCAACATAGGATAACTAGTCCTAAACCAAAGTCCACTAAACAGGCCCACTAACTAAGGTCTAGTCCACCTGAGTCCACTAACGGTAAACGTCTGTCAAAGGTCAAGTCAACAGTCAAGGTCAGGTCTAGTCAACCGATCCAACTCGGTCAAGGTCAGGTGAACTGGTCAACTCAGGTCAAAAGAGAAATTCAGTGAGCTAACACCGATTCAACTCAGTCAGATTAACTGAGTCAGGTAATGGCAAAACTGAGTCAGACTGAATAAGTTCAGTCAGACAGACTAAAGGTTCTCATACAGATATATTTCTAACCCAGTTCAACTTCAAACTAAAAAATACATAAATTCATTCATTCATTCTTAAACAACTTCAAACTTCATTTATAAATATAAACTAGGTTTACCTGCAATTCAGCAGTTCCCAGCTTTCACAACATCACTCATTCTACAATCATACTTTTACATCTCCACCATACTAAACTCAGATCAATTCTTGTATTTAACCAAAATTCTCATAGCATTAACACCATTTTCATGAACTGCAATGCAATCCCAGTTCTAACTCTTTACAATGAACACCACCAGGTCATTCATACTCTTCATCTACAATAATTCGCACACCTTCCTAAAACATTCATCTAAACTAGGATTCACTATCTACACCTCAATTCACTTGCACCTACAACATAATAACTCCACCTCTTCTATTCGGCTCATGTCACCTCCACCATATTACTTCTCTAGCTTCCATGTGCACCCTGTCAACACCATCGGTTGCATAACAGTCATACATCTTCATCACTGAATCAAACCACCATACACACTACAACAATTATATTATTTATAACTTCATCCCAACAAAATTCAAGCCCTTATTGCAATACCATTGCAACTATTCTCAGTATACCAACAACTATAACATCAGAAGACTACCATTCCAAAACATGTACAAAACACACTATCATTTCAAGCCACCAACTCAAGTAAACTCAACTTTGTACCTACACCCAATACAATCAGTTTAGCGACATCTCAAATTATCATCCATTATCATTTCTCATTCAATAATATCTCATAAACTTAATAACAAACTTGAACTAATTAACAGAAGAACAATTACCTCAAATTAAATCCCAAATTGAAACAGATGATTCCCATCTTCTTAATCTTCAACTTTAACATTAAATCGCTCAATTGATCAACACCTTATGATAATCTTACCCAAGCAGTTGGAATTGAATTCTTCTTCACTTATCTTGATTCTCACAACACTAACAACCCACCGATTCAACTCTAAAACGGAATTTAAACAACAGAGAGACTTACCCATTCACTAACTTCCTTTGAATTGCTAAATCACCAAATCAGTACCGCCAAAACACTAATTTCTATTTCTTGAAGAACATAAACCCTAATTATCTTTTCCTTTCATTTCATCTTTAGAACAACTTCACTTCATCAATTAAACACCAACCCTTTCCTCAATCAGCCAAACCCAATCTTTAATTCCTCTTATACATCATTAATTTGAACTTTAACTCAATTCTCTGAGAAACCCTAACTTTATCAATCGATAATCAATAATCAACACCACTCTCTTCTCTTCATTAACACCCACAACATCTTCTAGTACACATGCTCTAACTCATCAATTGTATCTCTCTCTCAAACCAACTCTCATCACTCGCAGAGGAAGAAGAACGGGAGAAGAGAAGAACTGAAGAAAGAAGACAGAAGAAGAATAGAAAAGAAAATAAGAAGAAGTGCGATCTAGTTTCTTCTAGATAAGACCAATGGGGAAATACTAATTCGCCGACTTTCCTTGATAAGGGGAGCCCGGGTCAGTTTACATCAAAATGACCATTTTGCCCTCCATACACATCTAATGATTACTTATTCATCTGGCAGCCAATTGACACGTTCGAGTAGTCCATTAAGCATAACTTCTCGAGATCTATCGAGTGTAACTAACTTTGGATCTAGATCGTTGTTAGATTAATTTCTATTAATTAACGTTTATGTTAAACTAATCGAGTTATTATCGGCTAATACGTCTCTTGACTAGTCTAATTGCGTTGACGAGCTTGAGGGTTTTTACATTAACTATCTCTTTGTACAAACCTTTCGTCAAAGGTTGTGCGATATTCTCCTTAGACTTTATCCAATCAATGGAAATAACGCCAATTGAGATTAGTTATTTTTAGCTTTAGCTATTATAGCTTAGCTAACACAATGTATAGATATAGCTGGCACAGGCCTATGCCAAAGAGGAATGTCTTCTAAAAAGCATCTTAGACACTCGGCCCCCTCTTGTTCTTTATCTAGCGCAATACTCTTAGATTCAATAATGAATTGAGCAGTATAAGTATGTCTGGAAATCTTCCAAAAATAAACCCTCCTCCTATAATGAAAACATATTAATGTAGTTTTGAAAGTGATAAGTAGAAGTTCGTTCAACTCGGACTTGTGTAGACTCGATTCTAGACTTAAATATTAACCCTAATAAATATATACAAAAAGATGATATCAATATCGGAGAAACTAGGACTTAGGATTCCACCAAACCTCATATCATGTGGTTCAACAATCAATTCTTAAACAATTATAGCTCTAGTTTATTGACTCTAATTCTTTGCCAGGATAGATTTTAAAAAGATTAACTGTAAATTACTATCATGATGCATCAAAAGCACTTAGACCAAGCATACATCATCATACAACTTCACAACTAATTAAGAAAAATCATAAAACGATTAAATTAATGCAAAAAGTCATAAAAATAATTAAACATAATTACCACACGCATGAAATATGGCTTTCTCCACCATCCCAGTGTTAGGGTTTAGCGCATCATATCAAAAACAGGTTCAAAATAATAAATCATGGCTCAAAAGGTGTTTTTATTGAAGAGAATATGTAAAACAGCAGATTTGCAATGGTGTATAGATGTTACAGAAGTCACCGTTACAGTTGGTGTTGCAATACTGAAGATATACGTTACTAATCAACTGTTACAGGATCAGGAATTTAAGACCCCAGAATACGACTGTCCTGCACAGCTTAATGTTCTTCAGCTGTTAAACAACGACATTGTTCTGCGACTGTTTCCCGTGCGTCAATGTTCTTCGCGTTCTTCCTCTTCAGCAACAGCAGCAGCAGCAGAAACAGAGTTTGGTAACGCTCTGATTTCTTCTTCTCTGGCTCTCCTTAGGTCCCAAAACTCTCGACACCTCTTCTATATGACTCAAGACATTTATTTATATCAAAAATACCGATTAAATCTCTCATAAATCTTCCAAAATCTCTTTCCTTCTCTTCACGGCCAAGTTGCGGCAATTTCTTGTTTTAGAATTTCTACGCGTTTCTGAGCTTTCATTTTTATTCTAAAATCTTCCTTAGATAGATACAAATCTTTAGGAAAGTTTACAGCACTATAATCTCTCTAAAATTCCCTAAAACAGGTCACACACGTGACTTTTCATATTTTCTGTTGTGATAAAAATCTGTCAATTGAGCCCAGTCTAATCGATTTAAACACCCATATCAGATTCCTAGACCCATAAGGAGTCTATTCTATGAAAATCAAAGGTTTAATCGACCTCAAACTCCTCCAAATCACGATTTTCAAAATCTGTTCTTCAATGCACCTATTTTCCGGCCAAAACCTGGTTTTTGAAATGTTGTAGATGGTTGCCCCTTACCCAGGGTAGGGGTGCGATTAGAAACTTCCTGTAAACGGGATGCCCCTTAGTAATTAGGTTACCCCTTAACCAAAGTGAGAGTCCGAGTAACAAATGTCCTCCGGGTGCTTTCCGACAACTTTTCGAGCCAATTTTTTCCAAAAATGTTTATTGGCCAAAAATACCTACAAATAAATAAAACACCATAATAAGTACAAAAATAATCCCTAACAATATATATAATTGAGACAAATCGAACACAAAAATGTGTCTATCAAATACCCCCAAACCTATTATTTGCTAGTCCTCGAGCAAAAATAAAATAGAAATAAAATCCTAACTCACTGTCGCAGGCATCGTCGATTGCATTTAGCGTATGAAATAAGCCTTTAAACCCGTCCCTAGTGGCGGAGTGTTGTCTCCGGAGGGCTTACCAGATGTATACCCACAAAACCTTTATACTCCAGATCCTATCTATCTACACAGAACCTTGGAAGGCACTAAAGAATCTCCTTGGTTGGCATGCTTATTGACTACAGGAGGAACTACCCTGATGCGAAATTCCAATTGTTGTACACGAGTTTGCATTCAAGCATACTAAAATTCATATATAAGTGACAGAACTCTACTCAGATAGTTGCACTATGGACATCAATATCCGGAGTTGAAACTAATCACATGGATAGATCAAGAACATGGATATAGAGAAAAACATAGATGGTTTTGATGTTTACTAGGTGAACGGTGTTTCTCATATCTGTCTGAAGGCATCCGCCAAAATGAACCTATCCTAATGGACTGAGATACTAGTCTGACTAATATCAACACACTGGCATATACAAGGGAACCAATGGTTGATAATCCTAACTTTAGGTCAACACAACTGGCATATACAAGGGTTCCAGTGGTCGACTTTATTGAATTTATTCCAGTTGGTCTGATGGCCTGGTCTCAATTTCTTTTTTTTTTTTTTTTTTTTTT